>NC_057814.1:500289048-500504588 GCF_018294505.1 Triticum aestivum | reverse complement strand
CCTGTTGATCGGGAGGGGTGTGGCGTACCGCAAAACGGACAAAACGGACCTCCTACGGTCGAAACGGGGGTCCCGTTCATCGGGAGGGATGTGGCGTACCGCAAAATGGGACTCCACGGGATACTGTTCATCTCCACCGTCGACCTGCTCCAGCCTCCACGGGCTACCGTCGACCTCCTCCAGCCTCCACGGGCTCCTATTCATCCAGCCTCCACCGCGCGCTACTCCACCGGCTACTGTTCAACCACCCCTCCGCGGGCACCCCTCCACCGTCTACTGTTCATCCAGCCCTCCACACCATGGGGTCCTGTTCAACCACCCCTCCACGGGCACCCCTCCACCGTCTACTGTTCATCCAGCCCTCCACCACACCATGGGGTCCTGTTCATCCAGAGGCAACGCCACCGCTCACTGTTCATCCACCCCCCTCCCCCGCAACGCTCACTGCTCATCCAATCGATTGGCTTCAGTTAGCAGCAGTAGCGAAGGAATCGCTCGATCGGGTTCAGTTAATAGCCATCGATCTATCGCTCGGGTTCAGTAACGCGTAGCCTGCAGTGCAATCGCTCGGGTTCAGTTAGAACCCAATGCCTCGCTCGGGTTCAGTTAGAGCCAACGCCTCGCACACACGCGCGTACGTGTACGAGAGAAACGCGCATCGCTCGGCCCCCGACCTCCCACCGTAACCGGGAACTCCCCGAAATTTTCCTCCCCCTCGCTTCTACCACGGTTTTTTCCGTCATGGACAGCCCAAAGAATGTCATGCAGTTGCGTCTCCGGCCCGCGCAGGACGAAAAGCCCATTTTCTGTCATGATTTATTGTCATAGAAGTAGGAGCCCACCACATCTATGATGATACCGGGTTTTGTCACAATTATCATCATAGAAGTGTCATATGTATGACACAAATTTTTTTCGTTCGGCCCAAAATGTCACGGATGTGTCTTTTTTTTGTAGTGCTACATGCAACGCCTAACCAAAACGGTTTGAAAAATCATATCTGTGTACTTGCGTGCGAGTTAATTCCATGTGCAGTAAATTAGAAGGAATTTTCAAACATATTGGTCTCACGACATGGACACATGCATACGTATGCATGGAGTGACATGGCATTTTAATTCAAAAAATAGAAAAATGATCAGAAACACATGAAACCTTGGTTGATGTAATGTCATGCCACCAAGATGATGTGGTAAAGAAATTGGTATGTTTAACAAACATTTGGAAACACAACCCTCACAACCAGAGCAACTCGCTAGAAGGTTCGTGGTTATGAGAGGGAACAATGCATGTTTGATGACGAACGGGAGATAGCTTCCTATTACGGCCTTCAAATTTTTTCCTATGTTTAACATGCACTGATATAACTGTCATGTGAAAATTTGGTAAATTTCAGGGGTCATTTGACCTTTTAAAGACATTTAAGTGATTTTCTAACCATTTAATGATCGTAATTCAAATTTGAACTACATCTACATGGAACGCCTAACCATAACGGTTTGAAAAATCATATTTTGTGTACTTGTGTGCGAGTTAATTCCATGTGCAGTAAATTAGAAGGAATTTTCAAACTATTGGTGTCAAGGCATGGGCACATGCATGGAGTGCATGCCATGGCATTTTAATTCCAAAAAATTAAAAATGATCAGAAAAACTTGAAACCTTGCTTCATTTAATGTCATGCCACCAAGATGATGTGGTAAAGAAATTGGCATGTTTGACGAAAGTTTGGACACACACCCCTGACAAACCGGAGCAAATCGCTAGAAGGTTCGTGGTTCCGAGAGGGAACAATGCATGTTTGATGACGAACGGGAGATAGCTTCCTCTTACGGCCTTCAAATTTTTCTACGTCTAACATGCACTACTACAACTGTAATGTGAAATTTTGGAAAATTCTAGGGGTCATTTGACCTTTTTAAGACATTTAAGTGATTTTTTAACCATTTAATGACCGTAATTCAAATTTGAACTACATCTACATGCAACGCCTAACCAAAACGGTTTGAAAAATCATATCTGTGTACTTGTGTGCGAGTTAATTCCATGTGCAGTAAATTAGAAGGAATTTTCAAACATATTGGTCTCACGACATAGACACATGCATACGTATGCATGCAGTGACATGGCATTTTAATTCAAAAAAATAGAAAAATGATGAGAAACACATGAAAACCTTGGTTGATGTAATGTCATGCCACCAAGATGATGTGGTAAATAAGTTGGCATGTTTGACGAACGTTTGGACACACGCCCCTCACAAACCGGAGCAACTTGCTAGAAGGTTCGTGGTTCCGAGAGGGAACAATGCATGTTTGATGACGAATGGGAGATGGCTTCCTCTTACGGCCTTCAAATTTTTTCCTATGTTTAACGTGCTACTGTCATGTGAAAATTTGGTAAATTTCAGGGGTCATTTGACCTTCTAAAGACATTTAAGTGATTTTCTAACCATTTAATGACCGTAATTCAAATTTGAACTACATCTACATGCAACGCCTAACTAAAACGGTTTGAAAAAAAATCATATTTTTGTGTACTTGTGTGCGAGTTAATTTCATGTGCAGTAAATTATAAGGAATTTTCAAACATATTGGTGTGAAGGCATGAGCACATGCATGGAGTGCATGCCATGGCATTTTAATTCCAAAAAATTAAAAAATGATCAGAAAATGTGAAACCTTGCTTGATTTAATGTCATGCCACCAAGATGATGTGGTAAAAAAATTGGCCTGTTTGACGAAAGTTTGGACACACACCCCTCACAAACCGGAGCAACTCACTAGAAGGTTCGTGGTTCCGAGAGGGAACAATGCATGTTTGCTGACGGATGGGAGATAGCTTCCTTTTACGGCCTTCAAATTTTTTCCTACGTTTAACGTGCACTAATACACATGCCATGTGAACATTTGGAAATTTTCAGGGGTCATTTGACCTTTTAAAGACATTTTAGTGATTTTCTAACCATTTAATGACTGTAATTCAAATTTGAACTACATCTACATGCAACGCCTAACCAAAACGGCTTGAAAAATCATATTTTTGTGTACTTGTGTGCGAGTTAAAAAATCATGAGACGATGTAAATATCTGGTGTTCAAAAAAATGTAAAGATCTGGCAAGACAACCGCCCCCACACGATTGGCACTCTATCTCGCGGCTCGAGGTTTGGTAGGTGATTGGCGGGGATCATTAATCAGACATGGTTCTGTATTGGAAACCATCAGCTATTATGTTCACACATGGATTTGCTACCGGAATTGTGTGTAATTCAAACTACAGTACTCGTAAATTCCGGCAACCGGCATGTGTACTGTCCCCGTCGATCTAGATTCCAGCCGCCAATAAATACTACCTTGCTCATGTCATCCCGCCTGCATTCTCATCTACATCCTCTCCTCGCTCGCCCTCTCTCTCTCTCTCTCTCAAATCTCTGCCATGGCGCCGCCGGTCTGCCCACGCGCCGACAAGGAGTCGCCGCCCCCCGAGGACGCTCACTCGATTAGCAGCGACGAGGACCCCTACGCGCCGCCTGACGAGGTTGCGCCAGACCCCCCAACTTTGGATTGGTTTTGGGGCCAGTACAATCTTTGTCTGTGGAAGTCGCTGCCGCCGGCTGAGAAAGGCAGGCAAATGGCGTTCAACAAGGAGATGGCGGAGGAGGAAGCCAGGTACCAGGCGGCCTGTGAAGCCCGTGATGCCGCCTGGGAAAAGGAGGTGGCGGAGCTTTGGGGGCGGGCGCGTCGTTGTGCCAAGGAGGTGTACGAAGATGGGTACTTCGCGAGGAATGGTCATAGGCGCTGGGCGCCTCGTCGCTGCGTGGAGGTGGGCCGATAAGCTCCAGCGTGCCACCGACGAGGAGCTCCGGTGGGCGCCCAACAAAATGGCAAGATCGGCCGCGCGCGTCTGCTAGCAAGAGGCAGATCGGTATGTCAAGCGCTGCGAGGCGGAGCAATCGGAGTACTGCCTCCGCACTGGGAAGACGCCGCGCACGAGGGAGCTGCTGGCGAGGGGCTGCCGGAATACTGGCCTCAGGAGGGATTATTAGTTTTAGTATTGTTCATTTTCAATTTTATGCATTGTACCTAGTAGTTAAGTATCATCACGTATATGTGATGATATTTTATATATAAATATATATTCTGTGATGATCTAATGAACAATTAATATATATATATATTATGAATTCCATTTTCTATCTGTTTTTGTATACTAATTTGAATCTAGCTGTTATCGTCCACATATACAGAATGGAAAGCGTATGTACACACATTGAAACAGAACATATAAGAATGGAAAACAGAGTACACACATTGAAACAGAGCAATACTATGATTGCTGTGAATACATAGCCATCCACGTCGAAATGACTTTTCAAAATAAAACGCGTCCATGAGAACATGACCAACAGCCCTTGCCTAGGGTAGCTCTTGGCTCTGCCTGAACTCGTGCAGGCGTTCGTCCAAGCGGTCGACACGCTCGTGGTACATCTGTAGCGCGATCTCGAGCTCCAAGTTGGCTCTTTCATCGGAGATCACTGTCGGTGTCAAAACCCGCGGATCTCGGGTAGGGGGTCCCGAACTGTGCATCTAGGATCGATGGTAACAGGGACGGGGGACACGATGTTTACCCAGGTTCGGGCCCTCTCTATGGAGGTAATACCCTACTTCCTACTTGATTGATCTTCATGAATATGAGTGTTACAAGACTTGATCTACCACGAGATCGTGATGGCTAAACCCTAGAAGTCTAGCCTATATGACTGTGGTAATGTGTGTCTACTTTTCAGACTAACCCCTCCGGTTTATATAGACACCGGGGGATCTAGGGTTTACATGGAGTCAGTTACATAAGAAGGAGTCTACATAGTCTGTCGCCAAGCTTGCCTTCCACGCCAAGTAGAGTCCAATCCGGACACGGGTACAGTCTTCGGCCTACATGTCTTCACAGCCCATCAGTCCGGCCCATGGATAACAGGCCGGACGCCCGAGGACCCCTTAGTCCAGGAATCCCTTAGTAGCCCCTGAACATGGCTTCAATGACAAGGAGTCCGGTGCGCAGACTATTTTCGGCATTGCAAGGCGGGTTCCCCTTTCCGAACTCCAAGATAGTCTTCGGATGCAATGATAGTATCCGGACCTGTTACATACACACCATACATAACCGCAGAGAGAATATATTTTACACGAGTTCCATCCACTGACAACTCTTCGTAGCACGACAGTACGTTCGACCGGTCATAATTCCACACCGTTCTTGTGTTCGATGCCGCACGTCCCGAGACGCGGTTGCCATTGGCACGTCTTGTCAAAGCAGAGATCGTGTCCCCTTATTGCAGGATTCTCATCAATGCGGGCATGGGTAACCCAACTGTGCCATTTATACAGCCCTTGGGAATAGGCGAATCTTAAGGCTGGTGAGGAGGCGTTTAATATTCGCCGCCTTTATAAGGGGATAAGGATTCCCTCTTCCTCTCTCATGCCTTCTCTCTGTCTCCGCCTTTCCAATCTCGAGCTCCAGCGCCCAAGTTCTCATCTCCTTTCCACTCAAGCAACCATGTCCGAATCCGGAGGTCAGGGCAAGTGGATGGTCTCCTCCGTCAAGGAGGAGGACATTACTGAGCTTCGGGCGGCCGGATATTTGGCGAGGGAGATCGCCCACCGTCTGTCGGCCGAGGGACAAGTCTTCCCCATGCCGAAGCCCACTGAGAGGGTAGTATTCATCCCCCATTTCTTCCACGGGCTAGGGTTTCCACTCCACCCTTTCGTCCACGGGCTGATGTATTATTACGAGATAGATTTCCATGATCTGTCCCTGAATTCCTTCCTCAACATCTCAGCGTTTATCGTCGTGTGTGAGGCCTTCCTCCGCATCCAACCCCACTTCGGGCTGTGGCTCAAAGTCTTCAACGTGAAGCCGAAGGTGGTGGATGGCCAGCACGCGGAGTGCGGGGGAGCCATGGTGAGCAAGCTATCCAACGTCTCCTGGCCCAAAGGCACTTTGTGGAGACAGTAAAGGAGTGGCAGAAGCAGTGGTTCTACATCACAGAACCTCGCAGCACCACCTGGGCCGCAGCTTCTGAATTCCGCTCCGGTGCTCCCATGCGACTCACCTCCTGGGTCGAGAAGAGTCCGGACTGGTGTTCACCTGACGAGCTGATAGCGCTGCAGACGCGCGTTCAAAGCATGGTGACCAAGAATGTCAAGCTCGTTGACGTAATCCAGGCGATGCTAGTTCGCCGGATTCTTCCGTGCCAGCGCCGAAGCCGCCCTCTGTGGGAGTTCAATTCGAAGAAACACCAGACCTTGATAAGGCTCTTCGAGACTACTCACGAAGGTGCCTGGAAGTTGCTCTTTAAGGGCAACGAGAAGCCACCGGCCACGGACTCAGACCGTGGTCACGATTGTAAACACCCCGCCAGCGAGGTATGTTATTTTTTATGTAACCCCAACTTAATTGCTTCGAGGATGATGTCTGAGATTTTATTATTGCTTTTGAAGGACTGGATGGAGAGGGCGAGGCGGATCTAGTGTCCGGCTCCGCTGCTTGAAGAACCGATAATCCCGCGTCTAGCAAAGATGCTGGTGCCGGCGCCATATAAAGAGCCGGAGAAGAAGGCCAAGGGAGCCAAAAGTGGCCCCCGTCACAAGGGCACTTCGGACGTGACGTCCGTAGACAACAAGGCCCATTCCTCTGTCCCCGAGGACAATGAAGAGGAAGAGGAGGAGGAGGAGAACAACCCTCCCCCTGAGGAGACAAAGAAGAAGAGGGTGGCTTCCTCGCATCCGGAGGCGGAAACGCCCAAGAAGGGGAAGGGCGTCCCTGCGGCCGACACCGCGTGGGACGTTGATAGTAGTCTGGAACGACGCCCCCGCACTAATCCCCAGGCCGCATCGCAAGTGACACGGCTCGCTCATGCACACATCCGGCCCTTTCTCTTCATTATATT
The DNA here is from genome assembly GCF_018294505.1 of Triticum aestivum. Classification (NCBI taxonomy): domain Eukaryota; kingdom Viridiplantae; phylum Streptophyta; class Magnoliopsida; order Poales; family Poaceae; genus Triticum; species Triticum aestivum. The sequence goes on along the minus strand of NC_057814.1, from coordinate 500,497,640 downwards.
GAGATAGTTAACTGTACTATTGCAGTCCGGCCTGTGACCTCATCCAGCGATCCTCATCTGGAGGTCCGTTGGCTCCGTCGGAGATGGCGAGCATGTCGCCACCGCCTGCTTACTCCCCCGGGGCCAGGGACGACACCAAAGTGTTGTCCCGGAGGGCCGCTCCGAACCGGGGAGGACCCCAGGACGCTGTCCGGGAGGCGCCACAAGGCAAGACCTCCACTGCCAGACACATGGCGGAGCCGATCCCCATGGAGATTGGTGAAGAGGGCCGCATCCAGTTCGGCCCTCAGCCGAATACGATTCCGGAGACCCATATGGCTCCGGAGTCGGGCGAGCAGCCTCCTTTGAAGGAGGGGGTGCGCCGCTTCCACCGGTGGCCCCTGTCCATCCAGGGACGCCGGATAACCTGATGGAGGCGCTACGAGGCACCTCCGTTATGGACGAGCACCGTGTCCTTATAGGTGCGGTGATCGAGAAGGTTCAGTCCGCCAAGAGTGGACTGAATGAAGCCTGCAGCAACCTGTTGACAGGTTTCGAGGTAGGTGAAAGAGAAAAACCCCATGTAGTCAGTAGCCCCTCAGACACTGTCTGGTGTTCGGCGAGAAGAACCGGACATAGGATCAATCTTTTATTGTAGGAGACTATGTATGCATAAGTAGGCGTCGCTGTTGGCCGCAACCTCGCATGCTGCCGAAGTCTCTGAACTGAGGCAGAGGCTGGAGCGGACCGAGAGCGAGCTCGGCGAGGTTAAGGTTCTGCTCGAGGAGAAGCAAGGTGAGTAACGACTTGCTGTGTGTTCGGAAAGAATAGGCGTTGTATATTGACCGTAGTGTCGTAATATGTGCAGGAGCCGCGACCGAGGTCGAGGCCCTGAGGAAGGCCATGGGTGAGGCCGAGAAGAAGGCTGTCTAGCAGCAAGCTGCTCATAAGAAGCTCAAGGCCTGGGTCAAAGATGTCTAGCAGGAGCTCCAGGATGCGGTGAAGAAATGCGAGGCCTTGGAGCATGATGCGTCGGTTCAAGGGACCGAACATGCCAAGGCTCGTCAGAGCACGAAGGGCGCACGAAATGAGGCCCAGGCCGCCCTCTGGCAGATCCAGGAGGCCAAGAAGATAGCGGCGGGTAAGGCATTTAAGATGCAAAGCAAGTATGCGGAGAAGCAGTACCTTTTACTAACCCGGGTTCGGAGTTCCCCAGGGGCTTTTGCGGATTTACCACGCAGTGCGTCGGACGCCGTGGAGTTCTACCGAGCCGAAGGAGGGGGTTCGACGGAGAAGCTATTCTGGTCGCAATATGCGGCGCCAGAGCCTCTCGTGTCCTTCACCGATCAGCTGAAACGGCTGGTGGAGCTGCATAGGGTGGCCGAACTAGCCATGAAGGATTTGATAATCCGGCTATGGCCAGCCGAAGCTATGCCTGGCAGCTACTTTGGACTCGTGAGGCGGATGGTGAACGCCTATCCTCGACTGGACGTCGTCAAGCGCTCTGCCTGTATTGAAGGTGCCCGCATGGCCTTCGCCCGTTGCAAGATGTGGTGGGCGAAGATGAATGCCGTTGAAGTGGCCAGGGGGCCGCCGGAGGGCAAGGATCACCGCACACTCGAGCGATATTTTGCGGATGTCATAGAAGGGTCTCGACTTGTAGCAGCCCAGTGCGGGCAGGACATTATTTTCGAATGAAAACATTTGTGTTGCCTTTTCCTTGTATTATGAGAACAAAGCCTGTTTTGTAATGTGATTTTGTTATGCTTTTAATTGTTTCCTCCTGTGCGGCCGTGTTGTATGTAATCTGAGGGTTGGCCAGTCGTCGGCTTCTGCCCTCACGTAGGTAGTACGGAGGTGTTCGGGATGGAATCTAAACAATCTTGATCCGATTGTATGGTCCTTGAAGGAGTTGTTTAGCGCAACGAACAAGGCAATCAGACTATACGGCTTAAACGCCCTCACTTAGCCATAGGAGTTTTATAATAAAGCATGGGCACAGCCCCTGGTTCGAACTAGAGTGCTGTCAGCATCTGATCGGGAAGTGCCGATCTCTCACACAAAGCGGAAAAAACCTCCAATGATTTGTAACCCTCGAACAGCTGACCGGCTCTCGCTGTACCATGACAGCCAGTTTTTGGCTTTCTCTATTGAGGTGCTCATCTGGTCAAGGCCAGGGCACAATCGCAGTAGTTCTCCCTTTACTACCCTAGCCGATTTAGCGGAACATAGGGTAGCAAGTGTTGGGGATCCTTGTAGAATTTTAAAATTTTCTATGCATCACCAAGATCCATCTATGGAGTGTACTAGCAACGAGAGGGAAGGAGTGCATCTACATACCCTTGTAGATCGCGAGCGGAAGCGTTCAAGTGAACGGGGTTGATGGAGTCGTACTCGTCATGATCCAAATCACCGATGACCGAGCACCGAACGGACGGAACCTCCGCGTTCAACACACGTACGGAGCAGCGACGTCTCCTCCTTCTTGATACAGCAAGGGGGAAGGAGAGGTTGATGGAGATCCAGCAGCACGATGACGTGGTGGTGGAAGTAGCGGGGATCCCGGCAGGGCTTCGCCAAGCGCAAGCGGGAGGGAGAGGTGTCACGGGAGGGAGAGGGAGGCGCCAGGGGCTAGGGTACTGCTGCCCTCCCTCCCCCCACTATATATAGGCCCCGGGGGGGCACCGGCCCTGGGATCCCATCTACATGGGGGGCGGCGGCCAAGGGGGGAAACTTGCCCCCCAAGCCAGGTGGGGCGTCCCCCACCCCCAGGGTTTCCAACCCTAGGCGTAGGGGGAGGCCCATGGGGGGCGCACCAGCCCACCAGGGGCTGGTTACCCTCCCACTTCAGCCCATGGGGCCCTCCGGGATTGGTGGCCCCACCCGGTGGACCCACGGGACCCTTCCGGTGGTCCCGGTACAATACCGATAACCCCCGAAACTTTCCCGGTGGCCGAAACTGGACTTCCTATATATAATTCTTCACCTCCGGACCATTCCGGAACTCCTCGTGACGTCCGGGATCTCATCCGGGACTCCAAAAAACTTTTGGGTTTCCGCATACTAATATCTCTACAACCCTAGCGTCACCGAACCTTAAGTGTGTAGACCCTACGGGTTCGGGAGACATGCAGACAAGACCGAGACGCCTCGCCGGTCAATAACCAACAGCGGGATCTAGATACCCATGTTGGCTCCTACATGTTCCACGATGATCTCATCGGATGAACCACGATGTCGAGGATTCAATCAATCCCGTATACAATTCCCTTTGTCAATCGGTACGTTACTTGCCCGAGATTCGATCGTCGGTATCCCAATACCTTGTTCAATCTCGTTACCGGCAAGTCACTTTACTCGTACCGTAATGCATGATCCCGTGACTAACTCCTTAGTCACATTGAGCTCATTATGATGATGCATTACCGAGTGGGCCCAGATATACCTCTCCATCATACGGAGTGACAAATCCCAGTCTCGATCCGTGCCAACCCAACAGACACTTTCGGAGATACCCGTAGTGCACCTTTATAGTCACCCAGTTACATTGTGACGTTTGGTACACCCAAAGCACTCCTACGGCATCCGGGAGTTGCACGATCTCATGGTCTAAGGAAATGATACTTGACATTGGAAAAGCTCTAGCAAACGAACTACACGATCTTTGTGCTATGCTTAGGATTGCGTCTTGTCCATCACATCATTCTCCTAATAATGTGATCCCGTTATCAATGACATCCAATGTCCATAGTCAGGAAACCATGACTATCTGTTGATCAATGAGCTAGTCAACTAGGGGCTCACTAGGGACATGTTGTGGTCTATGTATTCACACATGTATTACGATTTCCGGATAACACAATTATATCATGAACAATAGACAATTATCATGAACAAGGAAATATAATAATAACCATTTTATTATTGCCTCTAGGGCATATTTCCAACAGTCTCCCACTTGCACTAGAGTCAATAATCTAGTTACATTGTGATGAATCGAACACCCATAGAGTTCTGGTGTTGATCATGTTTTGCTCTAGGGAGAGGTTTAGTCAACGGATCTGCTACATTCAGGTCCGTATGTACTTTACAAATATCTATGTCCCCATTTTGAACACTTTCACGAATGGAGTTGAAGCGACGCTTGATATGCCTGGTCTTCTTGTGAAACCTGGGCTCCTTGGCAAGGCCAATAGCTCCAGTGTTGTCACAGAAGAGAGTCATCGGGCTCGACGCATTGGGAATCACCCCTAGGTCAGTAATGAACTCCTTCATCCAGATTGCTTCTTGCGCTGCCTTTGAGGCCGCCATGTACTCCGCTTCACAAGTAGGTCCTGCCACGACGCTTTGCTTGCAACTGCACCAGCTTACTGCCCCTCCATTCAAAATATACACGTATCCGGTTTGTGACTTAGAGTCATCCAGATCTGTGTCGAAGCTAGCGTCGACGTAACCCTTTACGACGAGCTCTTCGTCACCTCCATAAACGAGAAACATATCCTTAGTCCTCTTCAGGTACTTCAGGGTATTCTTGACCGTTGTCCAGTGTTCCATGCCGGGATTACTTTGGTACCTTCCTACCAAACTTACGGCAAGGTTTACATCAGGTCTGGTACACAGCATGGCATACATAATAGACCCTATGGCTGAGGCATAGGGATGACACTCATCTTTTCTCTATCTTCTGCCGTGGTCGGGCATTGAGCCGTGCTCAATTGCACACCTTGCAATACAGGCAAGAACCCCTTCTTGGACTGATCCATATTGAACTTCTTCAATATCTTGTCAAGGTACGTACTCTGTGAAAGACCAATGAGGCGTCTTGATCTATCTCTATAGATCTTGATGCCTAATATATAAGCAGCTTCTCCAAGGTCCTTCATTGAAAAACACTTATTCAAGTAGGCCTTTATACTTTCCAAGAATTCTATATCATTTCCCATCAATAGTATGTCATCCACATATAATAAGAGAAATGCTACAGAGCTCCCACTCACTTTCTTGTAAACACAGGCTTCTCCATAAGTCTGTGTAAACCCAAACGCTTTGATCATCTCATCAAAACGAATGTTCCAACTCCGAGATGCTTGCACCGGCCCATAGATGGAGCGCTGGAGCTTGCATACCTTGTTAGCATTCTTAGGATCGACAAAACCTTCCGGCTGCATCACATACAATTCTTCCTTAAGAAAACCATTAAGGAATGCCGTTTTGACGTCCATTTGCCATATTTCATAATCATAGAATGCGGCAATTGCTAACATGATTCATACGGACTTCAGCTTCGCTACGGGTGAGAAAGTCTCATCGTAGTCAACCGCTTGAACTTGTCGATAACCCTTAGCGACAAGTCGAGCCTTATAGATGGTCACATTACCATCCGCGTCTGTCTTCTTCTTAAAGATCCATTTATTTTCTATGGCTCGCCGATCATCGGGCAAGTCAATCAAAGTCCATACTTCGTTTTCATACATGGATCCTATCTCGGATTGCATGGCTTCAAGCCATTTGTTGGAATCCGGGCCTGCCATCGCTTCTTCATAGTTCAAAGGTTCCGCGTTGTCTAACAACATGATTTCCAGGACAGGGTTGCCGTACCATTCTGGTGCGGAACGTGTCCTTGTGGACCTACGAAGTTCAGCAGTAACTTGATCTGAAGCTTCATGATCATCATCATTAACTTCCTCCCCAGTTGGTGTAGTCACCACAGGAACATCTTCCCGCGCTGCGCTACTTTCTGGTTCGGAAAGGGTGACTATGACCTCATCAAGTTCCACTTTCCTCCCACTTATTTCTTTCGAGAGAAACTCTTTCTCCAGAAAGGACCCGTTCTTGGCAACAAAGATTTTGCCTTTGGATCTGAGGTAGAAGGTATACCCAATGGTTTCCTTAGGGTATCCTATGAAGACGCATTTTTCCGACTTGGGTTCGAGCTTTTCAGGTTGAAGTTTCTTGACATAAGCATCGCATCCCCAAACTTTTAGAAACGACAACTTAAGTTTCTTCCCAAACCATAATTGATACGGTGTCATCTCAACGGATTTCGACGGAGCCCTATTTAAAGTGAATGCGGCAGTCTCTAAAGCATAGCCCCAAAATGAGAGCGGTAGATCGGTAAGAGACATCATAGATCGCACCATATCCAATAGAGTGCGATTACGACGTTCAGACACACCATTTCGCTGAGGTGTTCCAGGCGGCGTGAGTTGTGAAACTATTCCACATTTCCTTAAGTGTGTGCCAAATTCGTGACTTAAATATTCCCCTCCATGATCTGATCGTAGGAACTTTATTTTTCCATCACGTTGATTCTCAACCTCACTCTGAAATTCCTTGAACTTTTCAAAAGTCCCAGATTTGTGTTTCATTAGGTAGACATACCCATATCTACTCAAGTCATCAGTGAGAGTGAGAACATAACGATATCCTCCGCGAGCCTCAACACTCATTGGACCGCACACATCGGTATGTATGATTTCCAATAAGTTGGTTGCTCGCTCCATTGTTCCGGAGAACGGAGTCTTGGTCATCTTACCCATGAGGCATGGTTCGCACGTGTCAAATGATTCGTAATCAAGAGACTCCAAAAGTCCATCTGCATGGAGCTTCTTCATGTGTTTGACACCAATGTGACCAAGACGGCAGTGCCACAAGTATGTGGGACTATCGTTATCAACTTTACATCTTTTGGTATTCACACTATGAATATGTGTAACATCACGTTCGAGATTCATTAAGAATAAACCATTGACCAGCGGGGCATGACCATAAAACACATCCTCATATAAATAGAACAACCATTATTCTCGGATTTAAATGAGTAGCCATCTCGCATTAAACGAGATCCAGACACAATGTTCATGCTCAAAGCTAGCACTAAATAACAATTATTGAGGTTTAAAACTAATCCCGTAGGTAAATGCAGAGGTAGCGTGCCGACGGCGATCACATCGACCTTGGAACCATTCCCAACGCACATCGTCACCTCGTCCTTCGCCAGTCTCCGCTTATTACGCAGCTCCTGTTTTGAGTTACAAATATGAGCAACCGCACCGGTATCAAATACCCAGGAGCTACTACGAGTACTGGTAAGGTACACATCAATTACATGTATATCACATATACCTTTGGTGTTGCCGGCCTTCTTGTCCGCTAAGTATTTGGGGCAGTTCCGCTTCCAGTGACCACTTCCCTTGCAATAAAAGCACTCAGTCTCAGGCTTGGGTCCATTCTTTGACTTCTTCCTAGCAACTGGCTTACCGGGCGCGGCAACTCCCTTGCCGTCCTTCTTGAAGTTCTTCTTACCCTTGCCTTTCTTGAACTTAGTGGTTTTATTCACCATCAGCACTTGATGTTCCTTTTTGATCTCCACCTCCGCTGATTTCAGCATTGAATATACCTCAGGAATGGTCTTTTCCATCCCCTGCATATTGAAGTTCATCACAAAGCTCTTGTAGCTCGGTGGAAGCGACTGAAGGATTCTGTCAATGACCGCGTCATCTGGGAGATTAACTCCGAGCTGGGACAAGCGGTTGTGCAACCCAGACATTTTGAGTATGTGCTCACTGACAGAACTATTTTCCTCCATTTTACAACTGAAGAACTTGTCGGAGACTTCATATCTCTCGACCCGGGCATGAGCTTGGAATACCATTTTCAGCTCTTCGAACATCTCATATGCTTCGTGTTTCTCAAAACGCTTTTGGAGCCCCGGTTCTAAGCTGTAAAGCATGCCGCACTGAACGAGGGAGTAATCATCAGCACGTGATTGCCAAGCGTTCATAACGTCTTGGTTCTCTGGGATGGGTGCTTCACCTAGCGGTGCTTCTAGGACATAATCTTTCTTGGCAGCTATGAGGATGATCCTCAGGTTCCGGACCCAGTCCGTATAGTTGCTGCCATCATCTTTCAGCTTGGTTTTCTCTAGGAATGCGTTGAAGTTGAGGGCAATGTGGGCCATTTGATCTACAAGACATATTGTAAAGATTTTAGACTAAGTTCATGATAATTAAGTTCATCTAATCAAATTATTCAATGAACTCCCACTCAGATAGACATCCCTCCAGTCATCTAAGTGAAACATGATCCGAGTTAACTAGGCCGTGTCCGATCATCACGTGAGACGGACTAGTCAAGATCGGTGAACATCTTCATGTTGATCGTATCTTCTATACGACTCATGCTCGACCTTTCGGTCTTCTGTGTTCCGAGGCCATGTCTGTACATGCTAGGCTCGTCAAGTCAACCTAAGTGTATTGCGTGTGTTCCGAGGCCATGTCTGTACATGCTAGGCTCGTCAACACCCGTTGTATGCGAACGTTAGAATCTATCACACCCGATCATCACGTGGTGCTTCGAAACAAAGAACCTTCGCAACGGTGCACAGTTAGGGGGAACACTTTCTTGAAATTATTATAAGGGATCATCTTACTTACTACCGTCGTTCTAAGCAAATAAGATGTAAAACATGATAAACATCACATGCAATCAAATAGTGACATGATATGGCCAATATCATTTTGCTCCTTTGATCTCCATCTTTGGGGCGCCATGATCATCTTCGTCACCGGCATGACACCATGATCTCCATCATCGTGTCTTCATGAAGTTGTCACGCCAACGATTACTTCTACTTCTATGGCTAACGTGTTTAGCAATAAAGTAAAGTAATTTACATGGCGTTATTAATGACACGCATGTCATACAAAAAATAAAGACAACTCCTATGGCTCCTGCCGGTTGTCATACTCATCGACATGGAAGTCGTGATTCCTATTACAAGAACATGATCAATCTCATACATCACATATATCATTCATCACATCTTCTGGCCATATCACATCACAAGACACATGCTGCAAAAACAAGTTAGACGTCCTCTAATTGTTTTTGCAAGTTTTTACGTGGCTTCTATAGGTTTCTAGCAAGAACGTTTCTTACCTACGTAAAACCACAATGTGATATGCCAATTTCTATTTACCCTTCATAAGGACCCTTTTCATCGAATCCGTTCCGACTAAAGTGGGAGAGACAGACACCCGCTAGCCACCTTATGCAACTAGTGCATGTCAGTCGGTGGAACCTGTCTCACGTAAGCATACGTGTAAGGTCGGTCCGGGCCGCTTCATCCCACAATACCGCCGAAACAAGATAAGACTAGTAGTGGAAAGAAAAATTGACAACATCTACGCCCACAACTGCTTTGTGTTCTACTCGTGCATAGTAACTACGCATAGGCCTGGCTCATGATGCCACTGTTGGGGATCGTTGCAGAATTTTAAAATTTTCTACGCATCACCAAGATCCATCTATGGAGTGTACTAGCAATGAGAGGGAAGGAGTGCATCTACATACCCTTGTAGATCGCGAGCGGAAGCGTTCAAGTGACCGGGGTTGATGGAGTCGTACTCGTCGTGATCCAAATCACCGATGACCGAGCGCCGAACGGATGGCACCTCCGCGTTCAACACACGTACGGAGCAGCGAAGTCTCCTCCTTCTTGATCCAGCAAGGGGGAAGGAGAGGTTGATGGAGATCCAGCAGCACGAATGCATGGTGGTGGAAGTAGCGGGGATCCCGGCAGGGCTTCGCCAAGCGCAAGCGGGAGGGAGAGGTGTCACGGGAGGGAGAGGGAGGCGCCAGGGGCTAGGGTACTGCTGCCCTCCCTCCCCCCACTATATATAGGCCCCCTGGGGGGCGCCGGCCCTGGGATCCCATCTACATGGGGGGGGGCGGCCAAGGGGGGAAACTTGCCCCCCAAGCCAGGTGGGGCGCCCCCACCGCCAGGGTTTCCAACCCTAGGCGCAGGGGGAGGCCCATGGGGGGCGCACCAGCCCACCAGGGGCTGGTTCCCCTCCCACTTCAGCCCATGGGGCCCTCCAGGATAGGTGGCCCCACCCGGTGGACCCCCGGGACCCTTCCGGTGGTCCCGGTACAATACCGATAACCCCCGAAACTTTCCCGGTGGCCGAAATTGGACTTCCTATATATAATTCTTCACCTCCGGACCATTCCGGAACTCCTCGTGACGTCCGGGATCTCATCCGGGACTCCAAAAAAACTTTCGGGTTTCCTCATACTAATATCTCTACAACCCTAGCGTCACCGAACCTTAAGTGTGTAGACCCTACGGGTTCGGGAGACATGCAGACATGACCGAGACGCCTCTCCGGTCAATAACCAACAGCGGGATCTGGATACCCATTTTGGCTCCTACATGTTCCACGATGATCTCATCGGATGAACCACGATGTCGAGGATTCAATCAATCCCGTATACAATTCCCTTTGTCAATCGGTACGTTACTTGCCCGAGATTCGATCGTCGGTATCCCAATACCTTGTTCAATCTGTTTACCGGCAAGTCACTTTACTTGTACCGTAATGCATGATCCTGTGACTAACTCCTTAGTCACATTGAGCTCATTATGATGATGCATTACCGAGTGGGCCCAGAGATACCTCTCCGTCATACGGAGTGACAAATCCCAGTCTCGATCCGTGCCAACCCAACAGACACTTTCGGAGATACCCGTAGTGCACCTTTATAGTCACCCAGTTACGTTGTGACGTTTGGTACACCCAAAGCACTCCTATGGCATCCGGGAGTTGCACGATCTCATGGTCTAAGGAAATGATACTTGACATTGGAAAAGCTCTAGCAAACGAACTACACGATCTTTGTGCTATGCTTAGGATTGGGTCTTGTCCATCACATCATTCTCCTAATGATGTGATCCCGTTATCATTGACATCCAATGTCCATAGTCAGGAAACCATGACTATCTGTTGATCAATGAGCTAGTCAACTAGGGGCTCACTAGGGACATGTTGTGGTCTATGTATTCACACATGTATTACGATTTCCGGATAACACAATTATAGCATGAACAATAGACAGTTATCATGAACAAGGAAATATAATAATAACCATTTTATTATTGCCTCTAGGGCATATTTCCAACAGCAAGCACAGGAGCCGGGCAACCCAACTATTGACCAAAGACATGATTCGGAGCCAATGCATATAATGTTAAATTCGGGGTGCCGAATTTCTCTATAAGAAGTATTCGGACTTTGTTGCCGTGTTATGGGGCAATGAGGAGCCCCTGGCAAATATGAAATGTACCAGAGTGTACGGTTGCTAGGAAATAAGTAATTGAAAGGAAAACAGAAGGAGAACAGAGATGGTATCTGGGGCCCTTGATCTTGGACCATGAACTGTTTCCATTATAGTTGGATTAATGCGTCAAAGCGCATTGGTACAAAATAATGCCATAAGCAACCGGCTATTTGACATGCCACAACTAAAGGCGAGCTGCGTGTGGGTCCTGAAAACAGATAGAGTAATCGTTGGATTGGCCTCTAGGGCTGCCCCTGTACGCCTGTGCTCCATGTTGATTTGGTGTATTTGTCCTTTGACAGGATCATAAATCAGGCCGTCAAAAGAGGCCCGCATAAGAGAAACCTGTGAAAAAGGGAAAAAGGAAATAGTATAGTTATATGTGTGTCCGGGATCGGTCTAGCCGAACTGTAGATCCCGGGCTAGCTTGTGCCTCCGTCGATGTCCATGGAATTTTGAGTGCATAACTATGTACGCGTGGTACGAATGCCACTACTTCATCGGGACTGGGACGGAGGCCGAATTGCTAATCGAGCTCTTGACAAGCCACGCTGTCCTATTGTAGAGTAGTCCGAAACCTCTTAATGATGTCCAGGGGCTCGGCAGCCGTATTATGGTGCTGCTTGAGAAGGCCGCTTTGTACCTCTGCTGCTAGGGCGGCGGTATGCTCCTATGTTCGGAGGGAGCGTTCAGTATTGCCATGGACTATTATGACACCGTGTGGACCGGGCATCTTGAGTTTGAGATAAGCATAGTGTGGCACTGCGTTGAATCTAGCAAACGCGGTTCATCCGAGCAGTGAATGGTAGCCGCTGTGGAGGGGACGATATCGAAGATTAACTCTTCGCTTCGGAAGTTGTCCGGAGAACCAAAGACCACCTCCAGCGTAATTGAGCCCATGCAACGGGCCTCAACGCCTGGTATGACTCCTTTAAAGGTAGTCTTTGTGGGTTTGATTCGTGAGGGGTTAATGCCCATCTTCCGTACTCTGTCCTGATAAAGCAGGTTGAGGCTGCTACCACTGTCCAGCAGGACTCGTGTTAGGTGAAACCCGTCGATTATTGGGTCGAGGACTAGTGCGGCTGAACCTCCATGGCGGATACTAGTTGGGTGATCTCGACGATCGAAGGTGATCAGAAATGACGACCACGGATTGAATTTTGGGGCGACTGGCTCTACTGCGTAGACGTCCCTGAGTGCTCGCTTGCGCTCCCTTTTGGGGATGTGCGTAGCGTATATCATGTTCATCGTTTTGACTTGAGGGGGAAATTTCTTCTGCCCCCCGGTGTTCGGCTGCCGGGGCTCTTCGTCCTCGTCCTCACTTTGTGATCCCTTTTCTTTGTTTTCGGCATTTAACTTGCCAGCCTATTTGAAAACCCAACAATCTCTGTTGGTGTGATTGGCTTGTTTCTCTGGGGTGCCGTGTATCTGGCATGGACGGTCGAGTATGCGGTCCAGGCTGGAAGGTCCCTCATTGTTCCTTTTGTAGGGCTTCTTCTGTTGGCCAGACTTGGAGCCGCTGAATCCGGCGTTCACTGTGGTGTCATCGGTGTTATCGCCATTGCTTTGGCGTTTGTGTCTATTGTGCCGGAGCTTGCCGGTGCTCTTCTTGGCCTCGGAGGGGCCTGCCTTGCTGGCTGTGTTGTTGCTACGAGCCAGCCAGCTGTCCTCACCCGTGCAAAAGCGGGTCATGAGTGCCATAAGGGCTGCCATAGACTTTGGCTTTTCTTGGCCGAGGTGGCGTGCTAGCCATTCATCACGGATGCTGTGTTTGAAGGCCGCTAGGGCCTCGGCATCTGGACAGTCAACGATCTGGTTCTTTTTAGTTAGGAACCTAGTCCAGAATTTTCTGGCTGATTCTCCAGGTTGTTGACTATGTGGCTTAAGTCGTCGGCATCTGGTGGCCGGACATAAGTTCCTTGGAAGTTATCAAGGAAATCCTCTTCCAAGTCCTCCCAGCTACGGATGGAGTTCTCAGGCAGACTATTTAGCCAGTGTCGAGCTGGTCCTTTGAGCTTTAATGGGAGGTATTTGATAGCGTGGAGGTCATCTCCTCGGGCCATGTGGATGTGGAGAATAAAATCTTCGATCCACACTTCGGTTATCGGTTGTTCCGTCGTATGATTCAATATTGACGGGCTTGAACCCCTCGGGGAATTCGTGATCCAGCACCTCATCTGTGAAGCAGAGAGGGTGTGCGGCGCCTCTATTGCGGGCCACGTCACGGCGCACCTCCGATGAAGTCCGTATGCGGTTATCGGCCCGGGTGTGATTGAGTTTGTCACGTCCGAATAGGTAGTTGTCATCCCGAGTAGGGAAGCGTCCTCGCGATCCGTAGATTGATCTACTGTGTCCTACTCTACTGTCCAATTCCTGCCGAAGGTTGTATGTATGGTCCCGAGCTGGTCTGTCCCTGTGTTTGCGAGTCGGTGGAACGGGCTGTTGTTCGGCCTGAGTTGCTGTTTTATCCCAACCGCGGGGTGCTCGGTCTGCCGCACTATCCCGACCGCGTGGTGGTCGGTCCGCATTAGGCGAGGGAGGTATGGGATCTGGTGCCTCCTCATCGAACTGAGGTAGCAGTCTGCGTTTTGGTAACTCTTGGCTGGGTGCTTGAGGCCGTATTCTTCGGCTGCCAGGACATCGGTCCATCTATCGATGAGTAGGTCTTGATCTGCTTGGAGCTGCTGCTGCTTTTTCTTTAGGCTTCTTGCAGTAGCTATGAGCTGGCGCTCAAAGCGCTCCTGCTTGAGGGGTGCCTCAGGCACGATGAAGTCCTCATTGCCAAGGCTCTCATCATCCTCGGAGGGTGGACGATAACTATCATCATCCGGGTCATTGGGCATGGCCTGTTTATCAGGGTTAACTTGCTCGTTGTCCTGCTCCTCCTGCTCGGATGCGGCTCCGATAGGGTCTTCATTGTTTTCGGCGTCGCCCGGAGTACTATTTTCTCCGGTGCCAGTGTTGCCATCTTTTGAGCGACGAGACTTAGAGTGGCGTTTAGGGCGCCGGCGCTTGGACTGTGTCTCAGAGGGTTTATTCGCATCTGGCTCTTCTTTGTCGTCGCCAGATCCTTTAGGTGTATCAACCATGTATACGTCGTACGAAGAGGTGGCCGTCCAACGTCCAGTGAATGGAGGGTCTTGTTCTTGCTCCTTGTCGGCATCATCGTCCATACCATCGACGTCTTCGGAGCCATAATCGAGCTCGTCGGTTAAGTCCTCGATGGTAGCTATGAACTGGGTGGCGGGTGGGAAGCAAAATTCCCCATCATCAGCCTCTAACTCGAACCGAACATAGTTCGGCTGCGATTCCTTCTGCAGGGACAAATTCTTTAAAGAGTTCAGCACATCGCCCAAAGGTGAGTGCTGGAAAACGTCTGTGCCGCTGAATTCGAAGATCGATAACCGATCTAGCTCGGTGTCTGCAGGCGTACACTGTCCAGAACTTATAGCCGAAGACGAGTCCGAAGTTCCGTTGACGCAAATATCGCAGGGTGTTGAGTCCGTGTGCGGCTCCAACGCCGCAGACACTATGGCTTTGGATGGCACGATCTGCTCTGGTTCTATGGCCGTTCCAGCAACAGGAACCACCTCCTGGATGTGATCCGATGACAGATTTAAGTCATGTTCATCGGAGCGAGGGGGAGCGATCGCCGCGGTCTTGATCCCATTGAAGATCAAGTCTCCACGGATATCCGCAACGTAGTTCAAGATTCCAAATCTGACCTGATGGATAGGGGCATAGCTATCGATCTGATCCAGATGGCCAAGCGAGTTGGCCCGCAGTACGAAGCTGCCGAACACAAAAATCTGTCCGCGGAGGAAGGTTCCTCCTTGGACAGCGTCATTATCGACGATTGAAGGGGCCATTGAACCTTTTGTCGACGGCACAGTGAAACTCTCAATGAAAGCACCAATGTCGGTGTCAAAACCGGCGGATCTTGGATAGGGGGTCCCGAACTGTGCGTCTAGGATCGATGGTAACAGGAGACGGGGGACATGATGTTTACCCAGGTTCAGGCCCTCTCTATGGAGGTAATACCCTACTTCCTGCTTGATTGATCTTGATGAATATGAGTGTTACAAGAGTTGATCTACCACGAGATCGTAATGGCTAAAGCCTAGAAGTCTAGCCTATATGACTATGGTAATGTGTGTCTGCTTTCCGGACTAACCCCTCCGGTTTATATAGACACCGGGGGGATCTAGGGTTTACCTGGAGTCGGTTACATAAGAAGGAGTCTACATAGTCGGTCGTCAAGCTTGCCTTCCACGCCAAGTAGAGTCCAATCCGAACACGGGTACAGTCTTCGGCCTTCATGTCTTCACAGCCCATCAGTCCGGCCCATGGATAACAGGCCGGACGCCCGAGGACCCCTTAGTCCAGGACTCCCTCAATCACCAGCTCGAGGATGCGACGGCCATGTTCCTCTACTGCGCCCAGGTGGTCACCTGGGCCAAGGAGGCGGTCGAGCCTACGGACCAGCGCATTGGCATCCAGCGGGCCGCGGAGAAGGCGAACGAAGGCACCCATGCGAACGGCGTGGCGGGCGTCCGGTGCAAGTACGGCGCGGCCGGCCTCTGGTGCAAGTACGTCACTGAGGGCCTCTGCCCACTCCAGGCGAGGAATGGGGGTACTGATGGGACATGTATCCAGCTGCGACGCCGTGTTGACAGCAGGCAAGCACCGATGGATCCGCTCTTGCTGTGCGGCGCGCCGTGTCGACAGCAGGCAAGCACCGATGGATCCGCTCTTGCTGTGCGGCGCGCCGTGCCTCTCGCTCTGCGGCGCTCCAATGGTCTCGCCGTGCGGCGAGCCGCAGCCTATCGGCACGGACGCGCCTAGATTTCTCTGCGGCGCGCCATCGATCATGTTGTGCGGCGAGCTGCAGCCTGTCGGCGCTGACATGCCTATCTTGATCCGCAGCGCTCAAGCGCCATGCGCCAAAGGTCTGCTCAACCCTGGCGATGACGTGCATCACGGCATCGTCCATCGCGTTGCCGGGGAGCGCCTCGGCCTCGACGGGCTGTGGCGCCTGCTCGTTTTCCTCGTCGACGAGGTTGATGGCAGAGGTGACGCTTTGGTGGGTTGGCATGCTTGAAAAAGGTGGATGTGCTATAGGCTGCGCTTGTCGCCTCCGTGCGTCGCGCGCCCTCTATGCGCAATGTAGTAGGGCGGCAGGAAATAGGTGAGGAAATGGTGGGAAACGGTGGCGTGTTCATAAAACGCCATCAATTAATGGAAACTTAGCATCGAGCTGTTGGGGAACGTAGTAATTTGAAAAAAATTCCTACGCACACGCAAGATCATGGTGATGCATAGCAACGAGAGGGGAGAGTGTTGTCTACGTACCCTCATAGACCGAAAGTGGAAGCGTTAACACAACGCGGTTGATGTAGTCGTACGTCTTCACGATCCGACCAATCAAGTACCGAACGCACGTTCAGCTCGATGACGTCCCTCGAACTCCGATCTAGCCGAGTGTTGAGGGAGAGTTTCGTCAGCACGACGGCGTGGTGACGATGATGATGTTCTACCGACGCAGGGCTTCGCCTAAGCTCCGCTACGATATTATCGAGGTGTAATATGGTGGAGGGGGGCACCGCACATGGCTAAAAGATCGTTGATCAACTGTGTGTCTAGAGGTGCCCCACTGCCCCCGTATATAAAGGTGCAAGGGGGAGGCCGCCGGCCTAGGAGGTAGAGGCGCGCCAGGAGGAGTCCTACTCCTGCCGGGAGTAGGACTCCCCCCCTTTCCATGTTGGACTAGGAGAGGAAGGGGGAAGAGGTGGAGGGGAGGAAGGAAGGGGGGGCGCCGCCCCTCCTTGTCCTATTCGGACTGGGGGGGAAGGGGGGCGCGGCCCTGCCCTAGCCTCCTCTCCTCTCTTCCACCAAGGCCCAATAAGGCCCATTAAGTTACCGGGGGGTTCTGGTAACCTGCCGGTACTCCGAAAAAATCCTGATTTCACCCGGAACACTTCCGATGTCCAAACATAGGCTTCCAATATATCAATCTTTATGTATCGACCATTTCGAGACTCCTCGTCATGTCCGTGATCACATCCGGGACTCCGAACAACCTTCGGTACATCAAAACATATAAACTCATAATATAACTGTCATCGTAACGTTAAGCGTGCGGACCCTACGGGTTCGAGAACTATGTAGACATGACCGAGACACCTCTCCGGTCAATAACCAATAGCGGAACCTGGATGCTCATATTGGTTCCCACATATTCTACGAAGATCTTTATCGGCCAGATCGCATAACAACATACGTTGTTCCCTTTGTCATCGATATGTTACTTGCCCGAGATTCGATCGTCGGTATCTCGATACCTAGTTCAATCTCGTTACCGGCAAGTCTCTTTACTCATTCCATAATACATCATCCCGCAACTAACTCATTAGTTACAATGCTTGCAAGGCTTATAGTGATGTGCATTACCGAGTGGGCCCAGAGATACCTCTCCGACAATCGGAGTGACAAATCCTAATCTCGAAATACGCCAACCCAACAAGTACCTTTGGAGACACCTGTAGAGCACCTTTATAATCACCCAGTTACGTTGTGACATTTGGTAGCACACAAAGTGTTCCTCCGGTAAACGGGAGTTGCATAATCTCATAGTCATAGGAACATGTATAAGTCATGAAGAAAGCAATAGCAACATACTAAACGATCGAGTGCTAAGCTAACGGAATGGGTCAAGTCAATCCCGTCATTTTCCTAATGAAGTGATCACGTTAATCAAATGACAACTCATGTCTATGGCTAGGAAACATAACCATCTTTGATTAACGAGCTAGTCAAGTAGAGGCATACTAGTGACACTCTGTTTGTCTATGTATTCACACATGTATTATGTTTCCGGTTAAT
The DNA here is from genome assembly GCF_018294505.1 of Triticum aestivum. Lineage (NCBI taxonomy): Eukaryota > Viridiplantae > Streptophyta > Magnoliopsida > Poales > Poaceae > Triticum > Triticum aestivum. The sequence continues at coordinate 500,479,658 of NC_057814.1, read as the reverse complement.
ACAATTGTAGCATGAATAATAAACATTTATCATGATATAAGGAAATAAATAATACTTTATTATTGCCTCTAGGGAATATTTCCTTCAGTCTCCCACTTGCACTAGAGTCAATAATCTAGATTACACAGTAATGATTCTTACACCCATGGAGTCTTGGTGCTGATCATGTTTTGCTCCTGGAAGAGGCTTAGTCAACGGGTCTGCAACATTCAGATCCGTATGTATCTTGCAAATTTCTATGTCTCCCACCTGGACTAAATCCCGGATGGAATTGAAGCGTCTTTTGATGTGCTTGGTTCTTTTGTGAAATCTGGATTCCTTTGCTAAGGCAATTGCACCAGTATTGTCACAAAAGATTTTCATTGGTCCCGATGCACTAGGTATTACACCTAGATCGGATATGAACGCCTTCATCCAGACTCCTTCATTTGCTGCTTCCGAAGCAGCTATGTAGTCCACTTCACACGTAGATCCCGCCATGACGCTTTGCTTAGAACTGCACCAACTGACAGCTCCACCGTTCAATGTAAACACGTATCCGGTTTGCGATTTAGAATCGTCCGGATCAGTGTCAACGCTTGCATCAACGTAACCATTTACGATGAGCTCTTTGTCACCTCCATAAACGAGAAACATATCCTTAGTCCTTTTCAGGTATTTCAGGATGTTCTTGACCGCTGTCCAGTGATCCACTCCTGGATTACTTTGGTACCTCCCTGCTAAACTTATAGCAAGGCACACATCAGGTCTGGTACACAGCATTGCATACATGATAGAGCCTATGGCTGAAGCATAGGGAACATCTTTCATCTTCTCTCTATCTTCTGCAGTGGTCGGGCATTGAGTCTTACTCAATCTCACACCTTGTAGTACAGGCAAGAACCCTTTCTTTGCTTGATCCATTTTGAACTTCTTCAAAACTTTGTCAAGGTATGTGCTTTGTGGAAGTCCAATTAAGCGTCTTGATCTATCTCTATAGATCTTGATGCCTAATATATATGCAGCTTCACCGAGGTCTTTCATTGAAAAACTCTTATTCAAGTATCCCTTTATGCTATCCAGAAATTCTATATCATTTCCAATCAGCAATATGTCATCCACATATAATATCAGAAATGCTACTGAGCTCCCACTCACTTTCTTGTAAATACAGGCTTCTCCAAAAGTCTGTATAAAATCAAAAGCTTTGATCACACTATCAAAGCGTTTATTCCAACTCCGAGAGGCTTGCACCAGTCCATAAATGGATCGCTGGAGCTTGCACACTTTGTTAGCTCCCTTTGGATCGATAAAACCTTCCGGTTGCATCATATACAACTCTTCTTCTAGAAATCCATTCAGGAATGCAGTTTTTACATCCATTTGCCAAATTTCATAATCATAAAATGCGGCAATTGCTAACATGATTCGGACAGACTTAAGCATCGCTACGGGTGAGAAGGTCTCATCGTAGTCAATCCCTTGAACTTGTCGAAAACCTTTCGCAACAAGTCGAGCTTTATAGACAGTAACATTACCGTCAGCGTCAGTCTTCTTCTTGAAGATCCATTTATTTTCAATGGCTTCCGATCATCGGGCAAGTCAACCAAAGTCCATACTTTGTTCTCATACATGGATCCCATCTCGGATTTCATGGCCTCAAGCCATTTTGCGGAATCTGGGCTCACCATCGCTTCTTCATAGTTCATAGGTTTGTCATGGTCTAGTAACATAACCTCCAGAATAGGATTACCGTACCACTCTGGTGTGGATCTTAATCTGGTTGACCTACGAGGTTCAGTAATAACTTGATCTGAAGTTTCATGATCATTATCATTAACTTCCCCACTAATTGGCGTAGGTGTCGCAGAAACTGGTTTCTGTGGTGATCTACTTTCCAATAAGGGAGCAGGTACAGTTACCTCATCAAGTTCTACTTTCCTCCCACTCACTTCTTTCGAGAGAAACTCCTTATCTAGAAAGGATCCATTCTTAGCAACGAATGTCTTGCCTTCGGATCTGTGATAGAAGGTGTACCCAACAGTCTCCGTTGGGTATCCTATGAAGACACATTTCTCCGATTTAGGTTCGAGCTTATCAGGTTGAAGTTTCTTCACATAAGCATCGCAACGCCAAACTTTAAGATACGACAACTTTGGTTTCTTGCCAAACCATAGTTCATAAGGTGTCATTTCAACAGATTTTGATGGTGCCCTATTTAGAGTGAATGCAGCCGTCTCTAAAGCATAACCCCAAAACGATAGCGGTAAATCAGTAAGAGACATCATAGATCGCACCATATCTAGTAAAGTACGATTACGACGTTCGGACACACCATTACGCTGTGGTGTTCCGGGTGGCGTGAGTTGCGAAACTATTCCGCATTGTTTCAAATGTAGGCCAAACTCGTAACTCAAATATTCTCCTCCACGATCAGATCGTAGATATTTTATTTTCTTGTTACGATGATTTTCAACTTCACTCTGAAATTCTTTGAACTTTTCAAATGTTTCAGACTTATGTTTCATTAAGTAGATATACCCATATCTGCTCAAATCATCTGTGAAGGTGAGAAAATAACGATATCCGCCACGAGCCTCAATATTCATCGGACCACATACATCTGTATGATTTCCAATAAATCTGTTGCTCTCTCCATAGTTCCGGAGAACGGTGTTTTAGTCATCTTGCCCATGAGGCACGGTTCGCAAGTACCAAGTGATTCATAATCAAGTGATTCCAAAAGTCCATCAGTATGGTGTTTCTTCATGCGCTTTACACCGATATGACCTAAACGGCAGTGCCACAATAAGTTGCACTATCATTATCAACTCTGCATCTTTTGGCTTCGACATTATGAATATGTGTGTCACTACTATCGAGATTCATTAAAAATAGACCACTCTACAAGGGTGCATGACCATAAAAGATATTATTCATATAAATAGAACAACCATTATTCTCTGATTTAAATGAATAACCGTCTCGCATCAAACAAGATCCAGATATAATGTTCATGCTTAACGCTGGCACCAAATAACAATTATTTAGGTCTAAAACTAATCCCGTAGGTAGATGTAGAGGTAGAGTGCCGACCGCGATCACATCGACTTTGGAACCATTTCCCACGCGCATCGTCACCTCGTCCTTAGCCAATAATCCGTAGCCCCTGTTTCGAGTTGCAAATATTAGCAACAGAACCAATATCAAATACCCAGGTGCTACTGCGAGCATTAGTAAGGTACACATCAATAACATCTATATCACATATACCTTTGTTAACCTTGCCATCCTTCTTATCCGCCAAATACTTGGGGCAGTTCCGCTTCCAGTGACCAGTCTGCTTGCAGTAGAAGCACTCTGTTTCAGGCTTAGGTCCAGACTTGGGTTTCTTCTCCTGAACAGCAACTTGCTTGCTGTTCTTCTTGAAGTTCCCCTTCTTCTTCCCTTTGCCCTTTTTCTGGAAACTAGTGGTCTTACTGACCATCAACACTTGATGCTCCTTTTTGATTTCTACCTCTGCTGCCTTTAGCATTGCGAAGAGCTCGGGAATTGTCTTATTCATCCCTTGCATGTTATAGTTCATCACGAAGCTATTGTAGCTTGGTGGCAGTGATTGAAGAATTCTGTCAATGACGCTATCATCCAGAAGATTAACTCCCAGTTGAATCAAGTGATTATTATACCCAGACATTTTGAGTATATGCTCACTGACAGAACTATTCTCTTCCATCTTGCAGCTGTAGAACTTATTGGAGACTTCATATCTCTCAATCCGGGCATTTGCTTGAAATATTAACTTCAACTCCTGGAACATCTCATATGCTCCATGACGTTCAAAACGTCGTTGAAGACCTTGTTCTAAGCCGTAAAGCATGGCACACTGAACTATCGAGTAGTCATCAGATTTGCTCTGCCAGACGTTCATAACTTCTGGTGTTGCTCTTGCAGGAGGCCTGGCACCTAGCGGTGCTTCCAGGACGTAATTCTTCTGTGCAGCAATGAGGATAATCCTCAAGTTACGGACCCAGTCTGTGTAATTGCTACCATCATCTTTCAACTTTGCTTTCTCAAGGAACGCATTAAAATTCAACGGAACAACAGCACGGGCCATTTATCTACAATTAACATAGACAAGCAAGATACTATCAGGTACTAAGTTCATGATAAATTCAAGTTCAATTAATCATACTACTTAAGAACTCCCACTTAGATAGACATCCCTCTAATCACCTAAGTGATTACGTGATCCAAATCAACTAAACCATGTCCGATCATCACGTGAGATGGAGTAGTTTCATTGGTGAACATCACTATGTTGATCATATCTACTATATGATTCACGCTCGACCTTTCGGTCTCCGTGTTCCGAGGCCATATCTGCATATGCTAGGCTCGTCAAGTTTAACCTGAGTATTCCGCGTGTGCAACTGTTTTGCACCCGTTGTATTTGAACGTAGAGCCTATCACACCCGATCATCACGTGGTGTCTCAGCACGAAGAACTTTCGCAACGGTGCATACTCAGAGAAACACTTTTATCTTGAAATTTTAGTGAGAGACCATCTTATAATGCTACCGTCAATCGAAGCAAGATAAGATGCATAAAAGATAAACATCACATGCAATCAATATCAGTGATATGATATGGCCATCATCATCTTGTGCTTGTGATCTCCATCTCTGAAGCACCGTCATGATCACCATCGTCACCGGCTCGACACCTTGATCTCCATCGTAGCATCATTGTCGTCTCGCCAACTATTGCTTTTACGACTATCGCTACCGCTTAGTGATAAAGTAAAACAATTACATGGCGATTGCATTGCATACAATAAAGCGACAACCATATGGCTCCTGCTAGTTGCCGATAACTCGGTTACAAAACATGATCATCTCATACAATAAAATATAGCGTCATGTCTTGACCATATCACATCACAACATGCCCTGCAAAAACAAGTTAGACGTCCTCTACTTTGTTGTTGCAAGTTTTACGTGGCTGCTACGGGCTTAGCAAGAACCGTTCTTACCTACGCATCAAAACCACAACGATAGTTTGTCAAGTTGGTGCTGTTTTAACCTTCGCAAGGACCGGGCGTAGCCACACTCGGTTCAACTAAAGTGAGAGAGACTGACACCCGCCAGTCACCTTTAAGCAACGAGTGCTCGCAACGGTGAAACCAGTCTCGCGTAAGCGTACGCGTAATGTCGGTCCGGGCCGCTTAATCTCACAATACCGCTGAACCAAAGTATGACATGCTGGTAAGCAGTATGACTTATATCGCCCACAACTCACTTGTGTTCTACTCGTGCATAACATCAACACATAAAACCAGGCTCGGATGCCACTGTTGGGGAACGTAGTAATTTCAAAAAAATTCCTACGCACACGCAAGATCATGGTGATGCATAGCAACGAGAGGGGAGAGTGTTGTCTACGTACCCTCGTAGACCGAAAGCGGAAGCTTTAACACAACGCGGTTGATGTAGTCGTACGTCTTCACGATCCGACCGATCAAGTACCGAACGCACGGTACCTCCGAGTTCAGCACACGTTCAGCTCGATGACGTCCCTCGAACTCCGATCCAGCCGAGTGTTGAGGGAGAGTTTCGTCAGCACGACGGCGTGGTGACGATGATGATGTTCTACCGACGCAGGGCTTCGCCTAAGCTCTGCTATGATATTATCGAGGTGTAATATGGTGGAGGGGGGCACCGCACACGGCTAAAAGATCGTTGATCAATTGTGTGTCTAGAGGTGCCCCCCTGCCCCCGTATATAAAGGTGCAAGGGGAGGCCGCCGGCCTAGGAGGTAGAGGCGCGCCAGGAGCAATCCTACTCCTACCGGGAGTAGGACTCCCCCCTTTCCATGTTGGACTAGGAGTGGAAGGGGGAAGAGGTGGAGGGGAGGAAGGAAGGGGGGGCGCCGCCCCCCTCTCCTTGTCCTATTCGGACTGGGGGAAGGGGGCGCGACCCTGCCCTAGCCTCCTCTCCTCTCTTCCACCTAGGCCCAATAAGGCCCATTAAGTTACCGGGGGGGTCCGGTAACCTCCCGATACTCCAGAAAAATCCCGATTTCACCCGGAACACTTCTGATGTCCAAACATAGGCTTCCAATATATCAATCTTTATGTATCGACCATTTCGAGACTCCTCGTCATGTCCGTGATCACATCCGGGACTCCGAACAACCTTCTGTACATCAAAACATATAAACTCATAATATAACTGTCATCGTAACGTTAAGCGTGCGGACCCTACAGGTTCGAGAACTTGTAGACATGACCGAGACACCTCTCCGGTCAATAACCAATAGCGGAACCTGGATGCTCATATTGGTTCCCACATATTCTACGAAGATCTTTATCGGTCAGACCGCATAACAACATACATTGTTCCCTTTGTCATCGGTATGTTACTTGCCCGAGATTCGATCGTCGGTATCTCGATACCTAGTTCAATCTCGTTACCAGCCAGTCTCTTTACTCGTTCCATAATACATCATCCCGCAACTAATTCATTAGTTACAATGCTTGCAAGGCTTATAGTGATGTGCATTACCGAGTGGGCCCAGAGATACCTCTCCGACAATCGGAGTGACAAATCCTAATCTCGAAATACGCCAACCCAACAAGTACCTTTGGAGACACCTGTAGAGCACCTTTATAATCACCCAGTTACGTTGTGACGTTTGGTAGCACACAAAGTGTTCCTCCGGTAAACGGGAGTTGCATAATCTCATAGTCATAGGAACATGTATAAGTCATGAAGAAAGCAATAGCAACATACTAAACGATCGAGTGCTAAGCTAACGGAATGGGTCAAGTCAATCACGTCATTCTCCTAATGAAGTGATCCCGTTAATCAAATGACAACTCATGTCTATGGCTAGGAAACATAACCATCTTTGATTAACGAGCTAGTCAAGTAGAGGCATACTAGTGACACTCTGTTTGTCTATGTATTCACACATGTATTATGTTTCCGGTTAATACAATTCTAGCATGAATAATAAACATTTATCATGATATAAGGAAATAAATAATACTTTATTATTGCCTCTAAGGCATATTTCCTTCACGAGCTAGCACAAGAAGTAGATGATGAGCAGATGAACACGGACCACACTAGAGAACCCGTCGGTGATGAATTCATCAATCCCAAACGGTTGAATACTAGCAAGCGTTTGCCCACAACACACACGGCCTATTCCATCACAAATAGGTCAGATGGATCAACTGTATGCCACGTATCGCACATTGTCAAAAAGTAATGCGGTAGACCTTCTTTAACATGTGTTAAAAAAATAAAAAACAAGGACCTCGAGGTTAAATTAGTTGAGGGAATGGGGCATTTCGGTCATTTGACCGAAATGACCCATCCCATCAGCTAATTTAACATCGACACAACTTCCCATCCAGTCACCCATTCGATGGCTGCTCCAGCCCGAGCACACTTAACTTGATAGTTTTCTTACATGAGCTACTGGTGGAACAGCTAGTCCTTGCTGATAGGAATGCCTCTTCACATCCTTATGGCGTATCCGGATGACCGCCCGTCCCACAATGGCCAGTAGATGTTGTGTAGACAGAGCATATCACATACGTCGTAATAGAAGCAATCGTCTGCATTATTATCGGTCTTCGCACACATTTCTGATTACAGACCTGTTTGCCGCGTATCACACACATCTTGTTATATTGAACCGTTTCTGCTCTCCTGCCTATTCACAAACAGTTCATCCAAGTGAACCGTATGCTGTACATCGCACACACCTTGATCGGGCTGACCGTTTCTTTTGTGTTGCCTAATCACAAATAGTTCATCCGAGTGAACCGTATGCTGTACATCGCACACACCTTCATCTGGCTGCCCGTTTCTTTTGTTCCTCCTCATCGCAAACAGTTAATTGAGCTGAACCCTACGCCCTACATCGCACACACAACGAAAATCTGAACCGTGTTTGATGCATCCTCTGTCGCAAACATTTTGCACCTTTTTTGACGGTTATTTTACACCACCGTTTGCGATTATGGCATCGCACACAGTTTTGTCGAAGGGTCTCTGATCGTAGTATCGCGTTAGCAGCATCTTGCAGTAGTGAACCAAATACAAGAAATCTCTTGTGTCCCCAACACACCCAATACAATGGCAAATTATATAGGTGCACTAGTTCGGCAAAGAGATGGTGATAAAAGTGTAATATGGATGGTAGAAATTTATTTTTATAATCTGAATAAATAAAAACAGCAAGGTAGCAATTGATAAAGCGGAGCAGAAACGGTATTGCAATGCTTGAAAATGAGCCCTAGGGTTCGTACTTTCGCTAGTGCAATCTCTCAACAATGCTAATATAATTGGATCATATAACCACCCCTCAACGTGCAATGAAGAATCACTCCAAAGTTCCTATCTAGCGGAGAACATAAGAAGAAATCGCTTGTAGGGTATGAAACCACCTCGAAGCTATTCTTTCCAATTTATCTATCCAAGAGTTCGTACTAAAATAACACCAAATAATTTCAGATTCATAATGCTCAATCCAACACAAAGAACCTCAAAGAGTGCCCAAGATTTCTACAAGAGAAACAAAGACAAGAACGTGCAACAACCCCTATGCGTAGATTACCCCAATGTCACCTTGGGAATCCGTGAGTTGAGTGCCAAAACATATATCAAGTGAATCAATATGGTACCCCATTATCACCACGAGTATTCATATGCAAGACATATATCAAGTGCTCTCAAATCCATAAAAGTATTCAATCCGATAAAACAAAATCTCAAAGGGAAAACTCAATTCATCACAACAAGATAGAGAGGGGAAAACACCATATGATCCGACTATATTAACAAAGCCCGCGATACATCAAGATCGTGACATCTCAAGAACATGAGAGAGAGAGAGAGAGATTAAACACATAGATACTGGTATAAACCCTCAGCCACGAGGGTGGACTACTCCCTCCTCATCGTGGTGGCCACCGGGATGATAAAGATGGCCACCGGTGATGATCTCCCCCTCCGGCAGGGTGCCAGAACGGGGTCTAGATTCATTTTAGTGGATACGGATGCTTGCGGTGGCGGAACTTCCGATCTAGGGTTACCCCCAAGGGTTTTGGAATATTTGGCAATTTATAGGGCGAAGAAGGGGTGTGGGAGGCCATCGAGGTGGGCACAACCCACCTGGGCGTGCCGATCGGTTTATTTCTTTGGTTTTATTATTCAGTGAATGTTCACCGACCCGTTCGTTTTAACGAACGTGTTCATCGGGTTTTCTCTGTTAAAGAACGTCCGTTCTTTAACCGTTCGTCAGTTTTCTTTTTCGTTAGATTTTTCCGCGATTATTTCAGATCTCGATTTCTGATCGGATCTTCGTTTTTGTTTAACTTTTCGCTCGTTTATTGGAATCAGGCGATTCAAGTGCCTAGAGTTTCGTCTCGAAATTCTCTTTCCGTTTAACCTACTCAAACAAGTTTTTGCTACTGTAAAATTTGACCTCGATCCAGATTAGTAAACGAACTTGTTTCTTTCGCCGTTAGACTTTCGTTGCTTCGTTCGAGTTGATTCTTTTTGCAAACCGGAGTTCTTAAGTTGAACTTTCTGGTTGGATCTTTCATTCGAGTTTTACCTGTGCATTAGATGAGTACTTATTGTTTGCTTGTTTGTTTGCGATAGAGTACCCGGAGTGTGCCGCTTGTTACTTCGAATCGCTAGGTTTCGCGGATCATCAGCAAGGCAAGTAACACTTTGATCATACCTTTCCATACCCAGTTTTATTGCATTAGATCAATCCTCAAACATTGCATGGTTAGGATCTAATTAAATTGTGGGTATTGGGAAGTAGTTGAGGTAGTACCTATTACCTGTTTTATTTATCAAACCCTTGGGAGTTACTTCTACGTTGCTATTATATTGCCATGCTATGCTCGTAGACGTGGATTGGGTTTGAGTGAAATTCATGACAGATGTGAGATTGTTAATAATGGTTTACTTAAGGTGGCAACTAAAACTCACATCTGGGTGGATTGAGGCACCTGGAGAACCCAGTGTTGTCTGTTTGTATAAGGACCGCCACCCAGGCTCAAAGGGATCATAAGATTATTCATGCTAGAAACTTCCGTGTGCAGCCACAAGCTATTATGGGCTCTAGCATAGTTAAGTAGGTTACATGATCTCTTGAAGAGGTGGGCTAGCAGATGTAGGGGAAAGTAGGTGTAACTGTCCATCCGGAGTAAAGAGTGATTGTTTCTAAAAGACTGTGTCTCGGTCATCCGTTTCCCAAATATCATGTAGTGCGAGAATCAAGCGGAGGCGATCGAGTCTTGTGGGGAAAAGTGCGCAAACCTCTGCAGAGTGTACAAACTAATCATGGTTAGCCGTGTCCCCGGTTATGGACAACTTGAGTATCTAGTACCTGGATTATCATGTGAATCTCATCATCATGTTACTTTAATTAATTTTGTTGGGTTAATGATGATACTTAATTGGGATTGAGTTGGAGGTACCTTCTCAATGTTTCACAACCACCATGATAGTTAAATAAAATTCATTCCTTTGCAGTAGGGAAAAATTGGCTTTTCGCAAAACTTTAACCATAGAGCTTTCCACCAGCCATATATGCATGTAGTATAGCATTATTATGTTCATTATTCTCTCTGTGTTATTTTGCCAGCATATTCTATGTGCTGACCCGTTTTCGGGCTGCAACGTTTCATGTTGCAGACTTTTCAGACGACGAGTAAGGTGCCTTAGGTCGTGGTCTTATACTCAGTGATGCCGTTGGAGTTGATGGACTCACTTATCTTCCAAGTCTTTCGCTGTTATCGTATTTAGATGGCCTTAAGCCGTATTTTATCATACTTATTCTCTTTGGAGATATTCGATGTAATAAGTGTGTGATTGCTACTCTGTTATAAATCCTCCATTTGTACTGTGCATGTCAGCATTACTGATCCAGGGATGACACTGGTGCACAGCAGCACAGACTATTTGAGGTCTGGTCGCTACAGAATGGCACTGGCAGGAAGGGATGAGGTGGTGAAGCAAATCGCCCCGGCAAGGTTCTTCAGAACCATGGAAAACCTGCCAGGGGCCGAGGGAAGGAAAGTTGCAATGATGAAAGTAATGGAGGGGATGAAGCGGAAACCAGCGAGTAGGAATTCCAGAAGGCCACTGACGCCCTGTGCATTGACGGGGGTGCATCTCTGCACTCCTCTCACCGCCAACTTAAACGGTGGCCGCGTGAGGTCAATGCCGTGGAGCCAGCAGCAGAGTTTCTGAAGCCGCTCAAATGGTCACACACGCCCATCATCTTTGATGAAGAGGACCTGAGGGAGTCTTGGACTAAGGGGTCCTCGGGCGTCCGACCTGTTATCCATGGGCCGGACTGATGGGCTCTGAAGACATGAAGGCCGAAGACTGTACCCATGTCTGGATTGGACTCTACTTGGCATGGAAGGCAAGCTTGGCGACTTATTATGAAGATTCCTTCTTATGTAACCGACTCTATGTAAACCCTAGATTCCCCCGGTGTCTATATAAACTGGAGGGGTTAGTCCGGAAAGGATATACACATTACCATAGTCATATAGGCTAGACTTCTAGGGTTTAGTCATTACGATCTCGTGGTAGATCAACTCTTGTAACACTCATATTCATCAAGATCAATCAAGCAGGAAGTAGGGTATTACCTCCATAGAGAGGGCCCGAACCTGGGTAAACATCGTGTCCCCTGTGTCATGTTACCATCGATCCTAGACGCACAGTTCGGGACCCCCTACTCGAGATCCGCCGGTTTTGACACCGACATTGGTGCTTTCATTCAGAGATCCACTGTGCCTTCGACGAAAGGCTCGATGGCTCACCTTGTCCTTAAAGACAATATCACCTCCGGGGGACCTCTGGCCCCAGGCCAAGCCCTCCGGCTAGGCGGCTTTACTATGATCACCCGTTCGACCGTTGAGCCGACGATGACCTCTCGGGCCATCGAAAATCCCCTTCGCATCAACTCCGAGCACTCCAAGAATATGGATCCGACAGAGTTTTCGTCTTTGAACGAACTCCTAGATCGCATCGCCTCTTTGGGAATCACCACACACTACGATCGGATCGGGCCTAAAATCGATCAAGGAGAAATCAAGACCCTACCGGTCACCCACCAGATTGCGGTAGTCATGGAGCAGGACGGCGAGTCCTCTTCTATACCGAAGACGGACTATGTTCGGATCGCCGATCAGGAAGAGCTGGATACTCACCCGCAAAAGGATGCGACCAGCCCTCCGAACAGCCAATTCCAATAGCTTGTGATAGAGTCAAGGGTGCGATTACCCTGGAATTTCAGCTCACACTTTCGGAAAGCTCCATCGGACGGCGGTCCTAAGCAATCAAAAGATACTCCAGAACCCGGACTGTTAAGCCCGGAAGGTCGTCAGACCCCGGATAATTGGTCAGGTCAGGGTTCGGATTTAATTCCACCCACCCATCCGACCATTGACGCTCTCATTAGCATAAAATAGCAGTCTCAGGAAACGGTGCACCACTTCTGGGCCAGATTCCTCCTTGTCAAGGACAAGGTAAAAGATTGCCGTCACGAGGACGCAATATCAGCGTTCTACAACAATTGCACGGACGAAGGAATCCTCAACGCCATCAATCGACGCCGCATACTGATATTCACTGACTTAGCAACCATAGTACAAAAGTACATCGCGATGGAGAGCGCCTGGAAAACTCAGGCAGCTCGCTGGGAACCGTCAGTCCCAACTCAATTCCCCCTACAAGCGAAAAGGGCGCACCCTCATGGCATGCCTAGTCCAACAGTCAAGAAACACAAAACCGCTATGCGGCACGACACCGTTCTGGAGGGGTGGCTCGATGGCCCATGCAAAATACATACAACACCCGATACCGTGGCAACCCACAGCCTTAGAGCATGCTGGACACTACGACAGGTAGCCAAGTGCGGCGAGGACATCCTTATCAAGGACGACCCAGAACGGCATCCCCCAGAAGACGATAACTCAATAGTATTGACAGTCTTTGAGAGATTCGCTTCAAACAACAAGCGCAAAAGGGCACTACGCGAGCTCGCCGAAGTCTGCCAAATTGCTGCAATAAACCCCTGGAACGACACGGCTATAACATTCAACACCGGTGACAAACCAAAGTACAGAACAGTCCGAGCGTCAGCCGTGTTAGTCCTTAGTCCCATCGTGGATGGGTTTTGACTCACCAAGATCCTCATGGACGGCGGCAGCGGACTAAACCTCATTTATGAGGACACACTCCATAAAATGGAAACAGATAGGAGCCGCATCAAGCAAAGTAACACAACCTTTCGAGGAATTATTCCAAGTCGGGAGGCGCGCTGCGCGGGCAAAATCACACTTGACGTAGTATTCGACACGCCGGGAAACTATCGGTCCGAAGAAATAACTTTCCAAGTGGCCCCTTTCAGCAGCGGATATCACGCCCTGTTGGGGCGGGATGCTTTTTCACGCTTCCAGGCCATACCCCATTATGGGTATATGAAGCTCAAAATGCCCGGACCAAATGGTATAATCACTCTCGTCAATGATCCGGACATAGCACTCCGTGCCGAAAACAAAAACCGCATCCCTGGCCCTGGAGGCGCTATCCGAAGCCCTCGCGGCCGAAGAGTTAACCGCACTATGCTCCACTGTGGACAGGGACGACGTGATTCTCGACATACGGACAAATCCACCTCCTTCAAACCAGCAGAAGAAATAGTCAAATTCTAGGTCCACCCAACAGACCCCAAGAAGACAGCATCTACCAAAGCTCAACTAAACCCAACAGTTGACGCCGCACTACGAGAATTCCTGCACGAAAACTGGGACATATTCGCCTGGCACCCTTCAGACATGCCAGGAATCCCACGCGAGCTGGCCGAACAAAGCCTCAATATATTAAAGGGATTTAAACCGGTTAAGCAAGCACTGCGGCGCTTTTCGGAACCCAAGCGACAAGCCATGGGGGAGGAGCTAGACAAACTCATCAAGGCCGGATTCATTAGAGAAATCAAACATCCGGACTGGCTGGCAAACCTGGTGATGGTACCAAAGAAGGACAAATCCTGGCGCCTGTGTGTCGATTTCAAAGACCTCAACAAGTCTTGCCCTAAGGATCCCTTCCCCCTCCCCCGCATTGATCAAATCATTGACGCCACTGCAGGGCACAACTCACTATGTTTTCTCGATGCATATTCCGGATACCATCAAATCAAAATGAAGGAGTCCGATCAAGCCGCAACAGCATTTATCACCCCATATGGGCCATTTTGCTTCAACACCATGCCCTTCGGGCTCAAGAACGCCGGTGCCACATACCAACGTATGATTCAAACATGCCTGGAGAAACAGATCGGCAAAACGGTAGAAGCTTACGTCGATGACGTCGTAATCAAAACTAGGCATGTCGAAACACTAACAGACGACTTACATCTTACGTTCGACAACCTCCGGGCATATGACATTAAGCTCAACCCGGAAAAGTGTGTCTTCGGCGTCCCCGCTGGAAAACTGCTGGGCGTCATCGTGTCCAATAGAGGAATCGAAGCAAATCCGGCTAAAATCCGAGCTCTGTCACAGTTGGCTACACCAACGGACCTAAAACAGGTCCAAAAACTAGCGGGATGCGTGGCAGCACTAAGCCGCTTTATCTCCAGATTAGGAGAAAAGGCACTACCACTCTATCGCCTCTTACGGTGCACTGATAACTTTGAATGGACAGACGCGGCGGCGGCCGGACTAGAGGAAATAAAGGCCCTCCTAGCAGGCAACCCAGTCCTGGCCGCACCAAACACTGGCGAGCCCATGTTGTTATACATATTGGCAACACATCAGGTGGTGAGTGCCGTGCCCGCCGTCAAACGAGAAAGGACGGACACAAATTTCCGCTCCAAAAACCAGTATACTACGTATGAACTGTCCTTACACCGTGTAAATCTCGGTACCCCCACTACCAAAAGATAGAATACGCGGACTTCATGGCATCCCGCAAGCTACGACACTACTTCCAAGAGTGCTCAATCACGGTGGCTTCTGAGGACCCACTCAATGACATAATAAACAACCGCGATGCCATGGGACGGATCGCCAAATGGGCCATAGAGCTACTTCCATTCGACATAACATACAAGCCACGTCGAGCCATCAAATCCCAAGTACTGGCTGACTTCGTCGCCGAATGGACAGAGGCCGAACTCCCTAAAGAGTACGGCGCATATTCCAATTGGGTTATGTATTTTGACGGCTCCAAAATGCTGGCGGGGCTAGGAGCAGGAGTCGTGTTAACATCCCCCACTGGAGATGTCGTCCAGTATGTACTCCAGATACTATACATAGACTCTAACAACTTAGCCGAATCCGAGGCCCTACTGCATGGTCTTCGGATGGCCGTAACCATGGGCATCCAACGCCTAGAGGTGCGCGGGGATTCAAACCTCGCAATTTCTCAAATAAACGGAGATTTTGACGCCAAGGATCCAAAGATGTCAGCTTATCGTAATGCCGTCTTAAAAATATCGGCTCGGTTCGAAGGGCTCGAATTTCATCATGTCGCCAGGGAAAGCAATCAAGCAGCGGACGTCCTTGCTCGCATCGGCGCCAAGCGCGACCTTGTCCCACCCAACATTTTCCTGGAAAGGCTTTTCAAGCCATTCGTGGTATGGCAAGGGGAGGGCGGCAACAACAGTCCAGATCCGAACACAACCTCAAATCCCGAACATACAGACAGTATCGGGGGCTCAGCCACCGAAATAACACCGTCGGCCCATATCATTATGGCAGTCATCGCCCCATGGACCGAACCCTTCTTGGCCTACATTAATAGGAAGGAGCTTCCCGAAGACCAGAATGAGGCTCGCCGCATTGTTCGGCATTCGAAGGCCTACAAGGTTCACGGCGGAGAGCTCTACAAGAAAAGTACTACCGGAGTACTTCAAAGATGTATCTCCGAGGAAGAGGGGCGACAGCTTTTAGCAGAAATTCACGCTGGTCTCGGCGGACACCATGCCGCAGCTCGGGCCCTTGTTAGCAAGGCCTTCCGCACTGGGTTTTATTGGCCGACAACCCGAGCTGACGCGCAGGACCTCGTCCAACGCTGCGCCGGATGCCAACTCTTCGCCAACCAAAGCTACATGGCCCCAACCGCTTTGCAAACTAACCCCATTACTTGGCCTTTCGCGGTCTGGGGGCTGGATATGGTCGGACCTCTTAAAGGGGGAAGCCATAAGAAAAAATATTTCCTGGTCATGGTGGACAAATTCACTAAGTGGATAGAGGCTAAACCAGTCAAAACGGCTGAGTCCAGCCCGGTGATAGAATTCATATCCAGTGTTGTGCATCGTTATGGTGTCCCACACAGCATCATCACCGACAACGACTCTAATTTCACGGCCGATGAGGTAAAAACCTACTGTACTAATCTCGGCATTAAATTCGATTACGCCTCCGTCTACCACCCGCAAACCAACGGTCAGGTTGAAGGAGCCAATGGTCTTATTATGAGCGGCATCAAGCCCAGACTAGTGCAGTGTTTGAAAGAATCAGACAAGCACTGGGTTGAGGAGCTCGACTCCGTACTCTCGGGGCTGCGGACCACGCCCAACCGTACTACTGGATACACACCTTTCTTCATGGTGTATGGCGCAGAGGCTGTTTTGCCCTGCGATATTATTCATGACTCACCTCGAGTGTGTATGTACGAAGAGAGAGAAGCCGAGCTAGATCGGCAGGACAACCTTCATGCCCTGGAGGAGGAGCGCGACGTCGCAAAGGCCCGTTCAGCATTTTACCAACAGCAGTCTCGAAGATATCAAAGCAGAGAAGTACGGGCCAAGACTTACAACGTCGGCAAACTCGTTCTACGCCTGCCGGAGAAGAAAAAGGACAAACTCAAGCCCAAATGGGAGGGTCCCTTCATAATTGACGAAGTTCTCACCGGAGGAGCGTACCGTCTGCGTGATGCATTAGACACCGAAGATTCTATGCCTAGTGCCGAACTCCTTGTTTGTCTCCTTCTCCCCTGTAGTTTCCATTATTTTTTCTCTCTTTTCCGATTACTTTTTCCTTCTTCACTTTAAAGTTTTGGTACGGCTAGACCACACACCCCTAACACATACATATTTAAAATATGTATGTCTATTATACCTGGGGGCTTCTTGGACAGAAGCTTTTTATTATTATTCCTCGAGCATCAAGCTCTTCACATATGAGTTCTTCCATATGTACCTTTTCTTCGCCACTATATGCATCGATATGACTTAAGTTTTGGCCAAGCTGGGTAGCCTGGCTCCTGTGCTTATGCCCTACGTTCCCGTTAGTTCGACTAGGGCATAAAGGGAGCACCTCTGCGATTGTTACTGCCGTGTCATCCGGGTGTGTACCTCAGACTGGGTGAAGCCGAAAGCTAGCGTTCTTAAGGGAATATTCGGTCGGTGAATTAAAGACGTTTTTGCAATTCCTCGATTGGTAACCCCCAGAAGTTACATACACTATGATTTTTCCATCACAATTCGGACATGTACATTAATACATGCACACCCAGGGAAAGGAACCCTTAACGAAACTATTCTCTGTGGAAGATGTTTCTTACGATCTCAATGTAATATAACATAACTAGCAGAATACAACTTGTCTGTTCAAGCAACTATGACCCCTATGCCTAGTTTTCGAGGCATACCGTACCCTGGTCTATTCGGCCGTGAGGGTATTCGGAAACACTCCGCACCCTTGGGTCCGGAGGTTGAAGCAAAAAGGTCTGCCATGATAAATGCTATACAATTCAGCTAGAATTACATAGGGTAAGGAAAGTACATAGTCACTTGGACTCAAACACTTCCCCCTCTATACCGTCCAACAGGCGGTCGAACTTACAATCCTGTTGGGAATATTTGGCGGCCACCTCTACTTGGTCATATACTAAACTAACGGGAATTTCTTCCCCATTTGACCCTAGCGGTCCAACCCAAGCCATGTGATTCGGATCCAGCTTGGTATATCGCGTTTTCACCATGGCCCAGGCCTCTCGTGCACCCTCTCGGTAGGCCGATATCTTCCGTAGTCGGATACGCCGCCGCGCTCCCTTGAACAGCTCTACAACATCCTCCATACTTCCTGGAGGGGAGGCGGACGGCCATAAGGCCCTGGCAACACTCTGCATGGCTAGCCGAGCATGCTCGTGCACTTGTGACAGCCTTTGCAGCAGATCACTTGATGATCCGGGCACCTCCTCTTCAGGACAGCCCGTCAATATACCTGCAAACATGACTATACCAGTTCAATTTATCTCTGAGCTACTTCAAAAAAAAGTTCGGACACATACTGAAGATGCCGCCCCGCAGCTTTTTGTTCTCCTTCACGGAATTGGCTAGCTGGGCTCGAACATCTTTCAACTCTTCACCCAATGCAGTGTTGGAATCCTGTAGCTTGTTTTTCTCGTCTCTGACGCGGGTCAGCACACGCTCGCCTGCGGCGTGTTGCCTTTTCGCCTCTTTTTCTCCCTCTTGGGCGATCTTCAACTTCTCTTCAAGTTGATCAGACGACCCTATTATGCGATTAGCAGCAGCATTAGCATAGTTGGTACACAATTATTGTTCCTCGGTGGAGGGGAACATTACCAGAAGACGACTTCTTAACGTTTTCCAGTTCGGCGGTAGCAGCATTTAGCTATGCCCGACACTACTCTAGCTGTTGGGCTAGCAGGCCATTCTTCTCTGCAAGGACCTGGTTGTACAACGATCCTTAAATCAGTTGCGCCAATTGCTTTCAGTCTCGGGGGCTATGGGCATATGGTTATCCTTTTTTGACAAAGGAAACTCACCTGCACATCCGTCAGATATTGCTTCGTGGCTCTTCTAAGCCCATCTCGAGCAGCTCGGATTTATGCGTCGCCCGAGATAAAGGCATTAAATGCCTCTTCCGAAAACTTGGGGTCTCGTAAAATAGCCCTGCAGCGCCAATGATTCATGGTGCTCTCCACCTCCGAGTTGGTGATGGACATATTGTCTGAACCCTCGGCCGAAGGGCAGTCCCGCGTTGTTCCTACATCGGCCCCCGTCTCCCCGACTGGATCTAAATCCTAGTTGTTGGGAGCGCGGCCGGCCGGGTCCCCAGACACGGTTTGGCGAACCTTTTTCCTGCAGCCAAAAAAAACACAAGTCACAGTCGGATGCGGTCGCCGAAAAACATATTCATCCATACCTCCTCGACAAAGGCCTGGTTGTGTCTTCACCGATCTTCCTCTTCGAAGGCTTGCCCGGTGCAGGAGCTGATCTCTTCGGAATCGCTGAACGTTTTCCCTGTGGAGCATGATATAGTGCGGTGGGTGAGGCAGAATAAGAGCACTCCTTTAGAAAAAGTGTTTCTGGATTGTTTACATGTGAAGCAGGAAGAAGGCCAGGGTAGTCAGCGGTGATGGCCACTTTTGTGCCGCCATGGCTTGTCTGGTAAAACACTCCCTCCGCGAGCACCACGAATATATCCGGATCCTCCTCAAATCCAGGATCAAGCTCCCGGTTGTGGTTCTCCGGCTGTGGGGCGGGACTATGAAGTCCTTCGGTGACCTTCTGCCAGTGCTGTCATAACAAACAGGCTTGAGATTTATCAAAAGTAATCCGAAAGTGGAATGAGTGGAACAGAGGGGAGGCTTACCCAACTGGGTGGATCATACATAGAATACCCATCTCTGCGCTTAATGCGAAGAAACTCCTCTTCCTCCCCTTTAAACATCTCGGCCAATACTTTTGCCAGAGTGGCGGGGGTATCCGGACCCTTCCGGCCATAGCGGGAGGTGTCATCCTCTCCATTGTAGTGCCACATGGGCAGCCCTCTGTATTGCAGCGGCTGAACCCCTCGCACTATGGAGGTCGCCATTACCTCGATTATTGTGAGTCCGGACTGAGCGAGCATCTTTATCTTGCTTATAAGCTAGCGAATTTCTGCGCTCTCATCCTCTTCAAGACTCTGGGGACGCCAACTGTGGCGTTTCTTCAGGGGAACACTCGCGAATTCAGGAAGACCCTTTCGAACCGGGTCAGGAAGTGCGACGTCCTCAATGTAGAACCATTCGGAAGGCCATTCTTCATATGCCTTCCTTGGTGTGCCGGACAGATATCCGGTATCAGCGATACGCCACACTTCGTCTCCGCCCACTTCAATTATTGACCCCTCATGATTGCACGGGACAAGACAGAACAATATCCTCCATAGCTCAAAATGGGCTTCAATGCCCAGGAATAATTCGCATAAAGCAACATAACCCGCAATGTGTAGAATGGAGGCAGGGGTGAAGTTGTGCAGCTGGAGGCCATAGTATTCCAGAAGCCCTCGGAGGAACGGATGGATGGGAAATCCAACGCCTCTTAGCAGGTAGGGGATGAAACATACTCGCTCTCCCCCGGATGGATTGGGAAAATCCTCTGCCTGAGTCTCACCATTGAAGAAGTCTAGCCCCGCTCGAACAGGGACTAGATCTGCAGGAGGAAGAAATCCCTGCGTTTGCAGCTTTGTCAATTGGTTGTGGGACACTGAACACCTCTCCCACTCGCCTTTCTCTGGGCCGGAACGGGTGGAGGGGCTGGGGACGCTAGCCATCTGGAATGGTTTCCCTTTAACAGTCTCCGGGGATTTCCTCTGCGTGGTGCCCAATGGATCTAGGATCCAATCTCTTTAATAGGCGCTCTTCCTTGCATGGACGGGGTGTTATCTGCAAAAATACCCTGACCTTCCACCTTCGCTCGACGCGTGGAAGACGAAGTTATTTAACACGCAGAAGCCGAGGGGAGCGACATTGGATCAATGGACGAATACATTACTTGGAGATCATTAAAGGAGGAACCCGCCTTGCAATGCCGAAGACTGGTTCGGGGGCTACTGAGGGAGTCCTGGACTAAGGGGTACTCGGGCGTCCGGCCTGTTATCCATGGGCCGAACTGATGGGCTATGAAGACATGAAGGCCGAAGACTGTACCCGTGTCCGGATTGGACTCTACTTGGCGTGGAAGGCAAGCTTGGCGACTTATTATGAAGATTCCTTCTTATGTAACCGACTCTATGGATACCCTAGATTCCCCCGGTGTCTATATAAACCGGAGGGGTTAGTCCGGAAAGGATATACACATTACCATAGTCATATAGGCTAGACTTCTAGGATTTAGCCATTCCGATCTCGTGGTAGATTAACTCTTGTAACACATCAAGCAGGAAGTAGGGTATTACCTCCATAGAGAGGGCCGGAACCTGGGTAAACATCGTGTCCCCCGTCTCCTGTTACCATCGATCCTAGACGCACAGTTCTGGACCCCCTACCCGAGATCCGCCGGTTTTGACACCGACAGGACCATCCTGACCGCACCATCGTGGTAGGATGCTTGTCGTTGTTGGTTTCACAAACGATCCGCAACCTCAAAGTCACAAAGATGTTGGTTGATGGCGGGGCCGGGTTGAATCTGATTTCCCCAAAGGTTATCAACAAGCTTCAGATAGCAGAGGAAGAACTCGAAGTCCCAGGCACGTTTCAAGGAATCAACTCCGGTAGGAGTCATCCTAAGGGAAAGATCACGTTGCCGGTGACATTCGGAGGAGATTTGAACTCCCGGACTGAGAAGGTTGTGTTTGATGTGGTCGACCTCCCCTACCATACAATGGGATCCTCGGACACCCAGCTCTGGCAAAATTCATGGTGGCATCCCACTATGCCTACAACACTTTGAAGATGCCAGGGCTGGTTGGAGTCATTTCCATCCCATCAGACGAGAAGGCCGCAATTATTTGCATGTATGAGATGTACCGGGACACTGTCGCGGCAGAGGCCGCAGAAGCCACAGCTCCCACCAAGGATATCAAAGGAAAGAAGAAGGCAAACAGGGACACCAGCAAGGAATCCAGGAAGCATACCTCTTCGGAGTATGCTGCGCATGTTGATGACTTGCCAGAGAGTTCCAATAGCAAGAGATCCAAGGCTGCTGCACCTCATGTGAAAAAGGTCCCGGCAGGGCTGGCTGGCACTGATGGTACCTTTACTATCAGTGCCACCCTTGATGAAAAATAGGAAAGCGTGCTCGTTGCCTTCCTGCGGGCGAATGTTGATGTGTTTCCTTGGCAACCATCCAATATACCCGGTATTCCCAGGGAGGTAATCGAGCACCACCTTGCTTTCTGCCCACATGCCCGACCCGTCAAGCAGAAGGTCCGATAGCAAGCTTTGGAATGGCAGGAATTCATTGCAGAAGAGATCAAGAAACTTGAGGCAGCTGGTTTAGTCAGAGGAGTGCTGCATCCAACGTGGCTAGCAAACCCAGTGTTCATGCGCAAGGCTAATGGAAAATGGAGGCTTTGCATAGATTTCACAGATGTTAACAAAGCCTGCCCGAAGGACCCATTTCCCTTGCCGCGCATCGACCAGATTATGGACTCCACTTCAGGTTGCAATTTGCTCTCTTTTCTGGATGCATACTCTGGATATCATCAGATCTTTATGTCCAAGGAAGACGAAGAGAAGACCTCATTCATCACCCCATGTGTCACATACTGCTTCGTGCACATGCCTTTCGGGTTGAAGAGTGCCGGGTCCACTTTTGCAAGGGCAGTCCAGATTAGTTTTGAATCACAGTTGCACAGAAACATTGAGGCTTATATGGATGATATTGTGGTCAATACCAAGGACAGATCAACCCTCATCCAGGTTTTGGAAGAGACTTTTGCCAATCTGCGCAAGATCAACTTGAAGCTAAACCCGGAGAAGTGTGTGTTTGGCGTTCCCTTCAGCAAGCTACTTGGGTTCTTTGTATCCCATCGTGGGATAGAAGCCAACCCCGATAAGATCAAGGCTATCAAGCAGATTCAGGCACAAAAGATAGTTAAAGATGTAAGGCGTCTGACAGGGTGCGTGGCCGCGCTTAGCAGATTCATCTCCAGGTCTGCCGAGCACGCCTTGCCGCTCTTCAAAATTTTGAAGAAGGCAGGGCCCATGAAGTGGACTCCAGAAGCAGATGCAGCACTGTAAGATTTGAAGGCCTACTTGTCCTCTGTGCCCACTTTGGTTGCTCCCAAACCACAAGAGCCGTTGCTGCTGTACTTGGCGGCAACTAACCAAGTGGTTAGTGCAACCCTAGTGGCGCAGCAGGAAGTAAAAGAGACAGAGAGTGAGAACAGCCCGGCAAGGCCAGATCTGGATCAGGACAAAGAAGAGCACGACAGTGGAGACAACCCCAAGGATGAAGCAAAGAAGAAAGTGGTGCAGCGCCAAGTGTACTTCGTCAGCTCCTATTGCAGGGGCTAGATCCAGGTACTCTGGTGTGCAAAAGTTGATCTTTGGCCTTGTCATGGCCTCAAGGAAACTGCGCCACTACTTCCAAGCCCATGAGATCACGGTTGTCACCCACTTTCCTTTGCGAAGGATACTCCGAAACCCTGAGGCTACTGGAAGAATAGTGGAGTGGGCATTGGAGTTATCCAGCTTTGGCCTGAAGTTTGAAAGAACATCAACGATCCAGAGCAGGGCATTGGCAGAGTTTATTGTAGAATGGATGCCAACCCCTGATGAAGAAGTGCTGGAAACAGTCATTCCCGGCAAGGAAGCACCCCAAGAATGGATCATGTATTTCGATGGTGCCTTCTCCCTACAAGGTGCAGGGGCTGGCATGCTTCTCATTGCTCCCACTGGAAAGCACCTGAACTACGTCATCCAAATGCATTTTCCCCGGAGGAGGCGACCAACAATATTGCAGAGTATGAAGAGCTCCTTCCCGGACTCACGATTGCCACTGAATTGGAATCAAGAAGCTGATCATTCGAGGAGATTCACAACTTGTGGTGAGACAAGTCAACAAGGATTACCAAAGTCCATTGATGGAGGCATACGTTGATGAAGTGAGAAGACTGGAGGAGCACTTTGACGGATTGCAAACAAAGCACGTACCCCATGCGGAAAATAGCATTGCTGATCATCTATCAAAGTGTGCTGCACAAAAGCTTCCTATGGAACCAGGAACTTTTGTTTTCCATCTTACTCAGCCCTCCGTATCCCTAACAACAATGGCCCGAAAGAGGAGGAAATTGGCCTCCGGTAAGCCTCTCCTGGTAGAGACTTTCGGTGCTCCTGGCAGGGACCCTGCCGGAAACAACTCCCCATCAGTTGTCGGGCTGCGCCCTCCTGCCGGGCCACTGGTCCCGGCGGTCGAGGAACACGCTCCCACACAAGAGGAGGTGCCGCTAGTCCTTGTTTCCGAGCCCCAGGCTCCAACTTGGGCAAGGCACATAGTCCACTTCCTCCAAACCGGAGAACTTCCCGAAGAGGAAGAAGAAGCTGAAAGAGTAGCCCGGAGGGCCAGTATGTATCAGTTTGTCGATGACACACTATACAGAAGACGGCCCAGCGGTGTGAAATTGAAGTGCATTTACCGAGAAGAAGGAAAGGAACTACTGGCAGAGATACACAAAGGCATGTGCGGCTCCCACATTGGATCAAGGGCATTAGTTGGGAAAGCATTGCGAGAAGGATTCTATTCACCCATAGCCCTCCAAGATGCGGTCGAGCTAGTCACTAAATGTGAAGCCTGCCAGTTCCATTCCAAGAACATCCATCTGCCTGCCCAAGCTCTTGAGACAATCCCTTTGTCATGGTTGTTTTCGGTCTGGGGGCTCGATATCCTCGGCCCTTTCCCCTGAGCTGTCGGGGCTTTGAATTATTGTTTGTTCCCATCGACAAGTTTACAAAGTGGCCGGAAGTAGATGTCGTGAGAAAGGTGAATGCTCAGTCAGCTATCAAGTTCTTGAAACGATTGGTGTGCCGCTTCGGGGTTCCTGCCCGGATCATCACCGACAACGGCACCCAGTTCACGAGCCGCGCCTTCATGCAGTATGTTCATGCCCTCGGAAGCAAGACCTCATTTGCCTCTGTTGCACATCCCAGAAGCAATGGACAAGCTGAGAGGGTGAACGCTGAAGTGTTGTGAGGACTCAAGACAAGAACATTTGATAAGCTAAAGAAGTGCGGCAGACGATGGATTGACGAGCTACCCGTGGTTCGTTGGTCCCTCAGAACGACACCAAATCGAGCTACCGGGCAGACTCCCTTCTCCCTAGTCTATGGGGCAGATGCAGTTATCCCCACGGAACTCATTTACGGGTCGCCTCGAGTGCTTGCCTACGATGAAGTAGTGCAAGATCAGCACCAGCGTGATGACGCTGTGCTACTCGAGGAGAACCGTCTCTGGGCTGCTATGTGTGCCGCACGCTACCAGCAAGCACCGCGTCGCTTCACAACCGCAGGGTTCATGCCCGGTGTTTTGAGAAAGGCGACCTTGTCCTTAGGCACGTTCAGTCCGCCAAGGGTACAAACAAGTTGACGCCGAAGTGGGAAGGCCCTTACCGGGTAGTACGAGTCACCAGACCTGGCGCGGTCCGTCTGGAGACCGGAGATGGCATTTAATTGCAAAACTCATGTAATATTGAGCATCTCCGCAAGTTCTACCCGTAAGGCGCGGCTGTCGGGCCCTGCCCGGCAGCCACCCTTTTGTACATGCCTTGCCTTAGTTGCATGTAACCCCTTGTACAATGCCAGGCGCAGACCCTGAGCAACAGAGAAATAAATGAAGTGCTGGGGGGCCCGACAAGTTGCATGCATGCATAGGCATTTCATGAGCATCGCATGTTCATGTATATAGGATCTCATCTGGCATCATTTTCATCTGCATAAACTGCAGGCTCCTGTCGAGGACCTGTTCTTCAAGAGGAGATGGAAAGATGAGCCTATGGCGCGATCTCCAGCAAGCCAAACAATAAGTTCTTTCTCTTATCCATACATGTTCTGTAAGTGAGGATTTGTGCATAAGAAAACCCTGCTACCCTTTGAAGCTTAGGTGCTCCCGCCCTTCGACTCGGGTGTTGCTTGATCTAGCTTGAAGTACGTCGGTATTTCCCCAAAGAGGAAGGGATGATGCAGCACAACTACGGTAGATATTTCCCTCGGTGATGAGATCAAGGTTATCGAACCAGTAGGAGAACCACGCAAAACTACGTGAACAACACCTGCACACAAATAACAAATACTCGCAACCCGACGTATTAAAGGAGTTGTCAATCCCTTTCGGGCAACGGCGTTAGAAATAGGCAAGTAGACGGGATAAAAATATGATAGATTGATATATGCAAATAAAAGCAAATAAAATTCAGCGAGGTATTTTTGTATTTTTTTAATAGACCTGAAAATAAAATCAAATAAAAATAGATCGCGAAGGCAAATATAATAAAGAAGAGACCCGTGGGCCGTAGATTTCACTAGTGGCTTCTCTCGAGAAAAATAGCAAACGGTGGGTAAAAAAATTACTGTTGGGCAATTGATAGAACTTCAAATACTCATGACGATATCCAGGCAATGGTCATTATATAGGCATCACGTCCAAGATTAGTAGACCGGCTCCTGCCTGCATCTACTACTATTACTCCACACATCGACCGCTATCCAACATGCATCTAGTGTATTACGTTCATGGAGAAACAGAGTAATTCAATAAGAACGATGACATGATGTAGACAAGATCTATTTATATAGAAATATACCCCATCTTTTTATCCTTAATAGCAACGATACATACGTGCCGGTTCCCCTTTTGTCACTGGGATCAAGCACCCTAAGATCGAACCCATCAGAAAGCACCTCTTCCCATCGCAAGATAAATAGGTCAAGTTGGCCAAACAAATCCCAAATATCGGAGAAGAAATACGAGGCTATAAGCAATCATGCATATAAGAGATCAAAGAAGACTCAAATAACTTTCATGGATAAAAAGATAAATCTGATCATAAACTCAAAGTTCATCGGATCCCAACAAACACACCGCAAAAAGAGTTACATCATATGGATCTCCAAGAGACCATTGTATTGAGAACCAAAAGAGAGGGAGGAAGCCATCTAGCTACTAACTACGGACCCGTAGGTCTACAAAAGACTACTCACGCATCATCGTAGAGGCACCAATGGGCATGATGAACCCCTCTGTGATGGTGTCTAGATTGGATCTGGTGGTTCTGGAACTTGCGGCGGCTGGAATTGATTTTCGTCGACTCCCCTAGGGTTTCTGGAATATTGGGGTATTTATAGAGCAAAGAGGCGGTGCGGGAGGCCATCGAGGTGGGCACAACCCACC
Organism: Triticum aestivum; assembly: GCF_018294505.1. Lineage (NCBI taxonomy): Eukaryota > Viridiplantae > Streptophyta > Magnoliopsida > Poales > Poaceae > Triticum > Triticum aestivum. The sequence goes on along the minus strand of NC_057814.1, from coordinate 500,452,505 downwards.
AGGGCGCGCGTGGGCGGAAAATCCTATTTGACGCTCTCTGCGTCAAACAGTTGATCAATCGCACAGGGGACGTGATAAAGTGGGCCGACCCATTTCCCGGTATAGGAAGTCCCGATTTTGGGAACTTTCTAGAAGTTTCCCAACCGTTTTTTTCGTTTCTAGAGGGTTCCTTAAGCGGGGTTTCTATTTTCCTCTTTCCTTTGTCAGTTTTCTTTTTTCTGTTTTATCTGTTTCATTTTCGTTTTTTTTCATTTTTTTCTTTTTTGCATTTATTTGAAAATAAGTTCGAGAACTCAAGTATTGTTCGAAATTAAAAAATGTTTCTTGTTTTTGAAAATTGTTCATTGTTTCAAAGAACAGTTCCAAATCAAACATTGTTCTCATTTTTTCAAAAAAAAATCTCATTTTTTCAAAAATTGTTCACAACTTCAAAAAATGTTCGCAGTTTAGAAAAAGTGTTTGGGAATTTAAAAAATGTTCCCATTTTCAAAAAAATTCACAAATTTAAAAGTGTTCGTGAATTTTAAAAAATGTTTATATTTTCAGAAAAAAATTGCATTTTGTCAACAATTTGTTTTCTTTTCATAAAATTGTTCATTGATTCAAAAGATGTTCTTATTTTCAAATTTTGTTCACATCTGAAAAATATTCATTTTTTCAATTATTGTTCGGAGTTTCAAGAAATTGTTCGTATTTTAAAAAATTGTTCATAGATTCAAAAAATCTTCCTATTTTCAAAAAAAACATTCACATCTGAAAAAATGTTCATGTTTTCAGTTTTTCTTCGGAGTTTCAAAAAATGGTCGTGTTTCCACTTCTATTCCCAATTTCAAAAAAATATTTCCATTTTTGAGAAAAATCGCAAAATCAAGAAATGTTTGATTTTCGAAATTTTCGTTAGATTCTTTTTGAATATTTCACGTGTCAAAAAGTAATTAGTTCCTTAAAAAATTGTGTTTGAATTTTCATAAGAGGTTTGATCTTACAATACTGCCTATTATAGCCCCGAGCTAGGAATTGAACAGCAAGCCTCTTCAGTTGCGCTGGTTACTAGCCCGCGTGTAGTTTGTGCGGTCGTGGGTACGAACCTGAACGAGGGCATTAATTTCTGGAGTTTTTGGGTACGCTCCCGCTGCTGGGCCGGCCCAGTTTGCTGCTTTTGTTTGCATCGGGACACTACTCGCCGCAAAATGCGGCGCATAGGAGTTCCCCGCCTGGGCCTCCAGGCGCGCCCTGGTGTCTTGTGCTCACCTCGGGCTCCCTCTTCAGTACTTCTTTGGCCCACTGGATGTCTTCTGGTCCATAAAAACTGCACAAAAAGTTTCACTGCGTTTGGACTCCGTTTGGTATTGATTTCCTGCCATGTAAAAAACATGTAGAAAATAGCAACAAGCACTGGGCACTATGTCGATAGGTTAGTCCCAGAAAATGATATAAAATGATTGTAAAACATCCAAAAATCATAATATAACAACATGGAACAATAAAAAATTAGAGATACGTTGGAGACGTATCAGCATCCCTAAAATTAATTCCTGCTCGTCCTCGAGTAGGTAAATGATAAAAACTGAAATTTTGATGTGAAATGCTGCCTAACATGTTCATCACATATTCTTTTCTTTGTAGCATGGACATTTAGACTTTTATATGGTTCAAAGCAATAGTCTAGTTTTGACATGAGGACTTTAATACTCCAGCATATCAACAAGCAACGATGTCTTTCAAAATATCAACGCTAGAGCAAGTTATCCCTAGCCCATTATGCTCAATTATGGATCCATTCATGAAACACAGTCGCATATTAGCTACACCCAATGCTCAAGTACAATCATAGTGCCCCTTAGTTGGTGCTTTATAAGAGAAGATGGAGACTCAAGTAAAAATAAAAATTGCATAAAGTAAAACAAAGGCCCTTCGCAAAGGGAAGTAGGGATTTTTAGAGGTGCCAGAGCTCAAAGCGAAAAAGATAGAGATAAAACATTTTGGGTGGCATGCTTTTCCTGTCAACGAGAACGATCGAGTAGTTCCCAATACTTTCCATGCTAGATGTCAGTGGAAACGACACCTATGGGATCACTGGAATCCCTTCTACGGTTGGCGGGCGCGGGGTTGTGAGAAGAGCAGGTTTAACAGGAAGCACACGGATCGTTTACCCAGGTTCGGGCCGCGAAGATGCATAATACCCTAGTCCTGCTTTGGTGGATGTATTTCAGTGTTCTTGTGTTCTTGAGCTAGCTACGGGGTGCAACTTGCCCAAAAGAGCCGAATCCTTCTCCTGGTCGCCTCAGGCCTCCTTTTATAGGAAAAAGGGGTTGCCAGTGGCACACAAGAGGTGGAAAGGTCTACAGTTGATAAGCCTATCCTCTGGGTCCGTCGGACAAATGCATTTAATGCGCTATCGACGTGCCCCCCTTGCTTTATCGGGGACGCCAAGGAAGCACGTCCCATCTGTTGCCGCCTCGCCTGGCCTCGACACGCGTCCGAGTTGATGAGGCACCGCGGCGGCACGTTGGCTGACTGCTAGGCTGGCACGGTGGTGGAGCCTTCACGAAGGGTCGCATGCCACCACGCAGATGCTTGCTGAGTCGGTGTAGAGGCCGCCCGTCGCCACGTAGATGCCTGCCCAGCTGGTTGAGCTAGCAGCTGCTTGGGGACGGTGGTGGAGTCAGTGGCCCTGTTGATGCCGTCGGCAAGGGTCTCGCCAGGTGCCCGGCAAGGGTCTTGCCGTGGCGTTGCGGTCATCCCTAGCAAGGGTCTTGCCGGGGGTCTTGTGGATTTCCTCAGCTAGGATCCCGCCGAGGGTCGCCGTCTTCTGGTCCTCATCTGATCTCACATGTTTATGATTTTGACGAAGATCTGCATGCCACCACAGAGGCGCCTCCCGAGCCTTGGGTCCAATGTGGATAGTTGGTGGTGTTGGAACCCGCGGGCTCAAGGGTGGCTTGCTCTGCTGGCGTCAGGCAAGTTGCCCCGGCAAGGCTCTTGCCGGGGCTGCGGAGGCTGCCTCAGCAAGGATCTTGCCAAGGGATTCCACCTTGCCCTCTTGCTCTCCTGTGTTTCTGGTCTTGGCGTTGCCTTGGTTGTCTCGTGCTTCGGCTTCTCTCCGGCTTCCCTCCTCTGCCCTGCTAACTGTGGTCGTAGAGCGCGGCTCTGACTGCCCGTGCACAAGTAAAGGGGTCAAAAGGAGAGCCCCTACTTTTGTACATCGACAGGTGCCCCCGAGTCTGGGCCACACATAAGCGCGACGCGTTGTTGGGCCAGGCCCAGAACAGTGCGCGGGCAGGCGGGGCGGATTTTCACCGTAGTAACTGTTTCGTCTGCTGCGCTTCCCCACGACCCGTGTTGAACGCGCGACGTGGAGGGTCGTGCATGACGTGGGGGTCATGCGTGGGGCGGCCCCCGCACGCATGCATCACATCGCAGTTAATGGGAAAGGAGGCAGCCCGCGCCTTCCCCATGAAAAGAGGGAGGCGCAGAGGCGCGACCCATTCACTGGGTGGACTCGGGTCGCGATCTTCAAGGCGTCCGCGCCCCATGATCATGGGGTGGGGAACGTTCGCCTCACCCGTCTTCTCGATTCTTGCTTGCTCGCCACGTGTCCTTCATGCAGGTGGCAGGCGGTGGGGGCGAGAAACCGGGCCGTCGCTGATTGGGGCAGCGGGTTAGTCTCGATTCCCTGTGCCCCCGATGGCCGGATTGGCCGAGCGGGGCGGCCAAGCCCCGACCCCGCCCCTTTATAAGAAGGGGGAGGGGGACGGCATCCCACATCCTTTCATCATCCATCCACATTCACTTTGGCTCCTTTCTCCCATCTGCCATGGCGAGAGGAGGCGTCGGCCCTTCAATGGTGGCAGCGAGGGTCGCCGCTGGACAGCGCGTCCCTCCTTCCCAAGAGCTCACGGCGGTGGAGCCAGCTACACGAGGAAGGGGAGGGGGCGACACCGAGGTCGCCGTGGTGCTCGGGGAAGAGGTGGACGGGGCGGTGCACCGACCCCACCTCCACCGGCGATGCCTCCCCTGATGGAGGGCCACGTCGGGGACCAGCCCCGTGAATTCTTCATCCAGCTGCGCCAGCCACCGCGTCGTCGTCTTCGCCTCCCCACCCCATTTGCTCGGGAGATGCAGCTTGACCCTCCCCAGACACTCAGGTTGCACATGAGGGGCTGCGGGAATGGCGGCACGCGGGTCGACATCGACTTCCCCGCTCCTCAGGTCATGTACCTCCGTCGCGATGGAAGATGTTCACTCGCATCCACAGCCTGACGGCGGGGCTCGTCCTCTACTTCAAGTTGATGGAGGACGGCCTGCTCTCCGTCAAGGTCTTCGAAGAGCTTGGAACTCGCCTGAAGTGCTGCGTGGAGAGCTCCTCCGACGATGAAGATTCCTCCTCGAGCGGGAGTGACGAGGAGGACAGCGACAGCGACGATGAGGGCATCGAGTGGCGGGACACCGACCTCAACTCTGACTGACCGCGTCGCCCTTCCCTCGGCCTCGCATCCTGCCGAGGGCCTTCCTCGTCAAGCTCTCCATCGGCGCGTCCCCCATCGCCTCCTTGGGCGGCTGGCGTAGGAGGGCCAGAGAAGGCGAAGAAGGCGGGCGGCGGCCGTCAAGTTGGAGTACGCTAGCACCGACGCCTTCGTCGCGTATTGTCGGGCCGCTGCCTCATCTTCCAGCTCCTCTCCCGGCACCGGGATGCTCTCTTGGTGCCTTCTGCTTCTCGCACCTTGCCCTCCTGCTACCTTGTTCCATCTTCTAAGGAGAGGGACAAGAAAGGGATTATGGGCATCTTATCTTTTTTTAGTTTGTAAGCCTGCGAGCACTTGTTAGATTTAAAACTTGTAATCCCCTTGCTCATGTTTTTTATTCCATACGAACTGTACCTGTATGGGACATTTTTAATGAAAAAGGGTGCTTGCCTGGTTCTTTGTGCGTGAGCGAGGCCCATGCCAAGGAACGAATCCTTGTTATTTTTAAGACAAACATTGTCGCCCGGCAACAGGCCTTGCCGTCCCCCCACTTCAGTCGACCATTCTCACGCTCTTGGCGGAGGCAGGGGAGAAGTAGAGTTAGGCCCCTCGTTCATTTTCTTCCCACCGTGACTACGACCAAGTTCCAACCCAGGGGATAGCTCTTGGGTACAGAAAAAGGGGAGCACGGTGGTTTAAGAATATAAACGAGGTTTCACATGTCCCAGTTCCATACGAAAATGCATAATAGGGGATGAAAGACTTATCTGAATCCGCAGCCCTCGGCAACCTTGGCTTGCCGTGGTTGGATCCTTGTGTCTTCAGCCCCCGACAGTCTTGGCTCGCCGGGGCCGGAGCGTCAGTTCGTTCTCTTTCTTTCAAGTGGCTCAGTAGAAGTGTCCACGTGCCCTACGAACCAAAGAGGACAGAAAGACGCACACTCGACCTCTAGGCTAGGGGTTAGTCACTGCTAAGCACTATCAACGCTAACCGAGGGAGAGACTTGACCTAGCATGCATGCTAAAACTTAGGGCGCCAGCACTTCATTTATTTATGCTCAGGGTCTGCGCCTGGCTTTGTACAGAGGGTTACATGCCTTGCCGGCAAAGCTTGTACAAAAGGTGGCTTGCCGGGAGGCCCGGCAAGCCGCGCCTTATCGGTAAAACTTGCGAAGATGCTCAATGTTCCAGGAGTTGCTCACTGGGACAGCATCTTCGGTCTCCAGGCGGACTGCGCTGGGCCTGGTGACTCGTATTACCCGATAAGGGCCTTCCCACTTCGGCGTCAACTTGTTAGAATTCTTGGCCGATTGAACGCGCCGAAGAACAAGGTCGCCTTCCTCAAAGCTTCAGGCACGAACCTTGCGGCTATAGTGGCGGCACAAGGCCTGCGGGTAGCGCGCTGCTCTCACGGCTGCCCGAAGACGATCTTCCTCAAGGAGCGTTGCGTTATCTTGCCGCAATTGCTCTTGCTCAAGCTAGTCGTAAGCGAGCACTCGAGGTGACCCGTATATGAGTTCCGTGGGGTGAACTGCTTCTGCCCCATATACCAGGGCAAAGGGTGTCTGGCCGGTGGCTCGATTTGGCATCGTCCTGATCGACCAAAGAACCACCGGCAACTCATCAATCCAGCGCCTTCCGCTCTTGTGCAGCCTGTCAAAAGTCCTTGTCCTCGGGCCTCGCAATACTTCAGCATTTCCCTCTCCGCCTGGCCGTTGCTCCGTGGGTGTGCCACGGAAGCGAAATAGACCTTGCTGCCGAGATCTTGGATGTACTGCATGAAGGTGTGGCTTGTGAACTCCGTGCCGTTGTCGGTGATGACTCTGTTTGGCACACCAAAACGGCAGACTAGTCCCTTGAAAAACTTGATGGCTGACTGTGCGGTCACCTTCCTCACTGCTTCCACCTCCGGCCATTTTGTGAACTTGTCGATCGCAACGTACAAGTACTCAAAGCCCCCGACAGCGCGGGGGAAAGGGCCCAGGATGTCGAGCCCCCAGACCGAGAATGGCTAGGAAAGAGGAATTGTTTGAAGGGCTTGAGCTGGTTGATGAAGCTTCTTTGAATGGAACTAACACGCTTCACACTTGGTTACTAGTGTCGTTGCATCCTGGAGGGCAGTGGGCCAGAAGAAACCCTGCCAGAACGCCTTGCCGGCAAGGGCCCTCGACCCTATGTGGGAGCCACATATGCCTCCTTGTATCTCTGCCAACAGCTCCAGTACTTCCTCCCGGGGAATGCACTTCAATTTCACACCGTTCGGTCTCTTCCTGTACAGGACGTCATCGACAAACTGATACATAGCAGACCGACGGGCTACTTTCTCCGCTTCTTCCTTCTCCTCAGGAAGCTCCCCTATTTGGAGGAATCGGACGGTATGTTGTGCCCATGCCGGAGCCTGGGGCTCGACGGCAAGGACCAAAGGCATTTCTTCTGCCATGGGAGCGGCCGTCTTTACGGCCAGGGCCTGACGGCCTGCCGGAGTCAGTCGCTCCTCGGCAGGCTCAGAATCCATGGCAACACCCTTGCCGGCGGCCCCCGGGGGCTCAATGGGAAAGTACTTGCCGGGGCCTGATTTCCTCTGTTTGTTCTGCTCCGTTGATGGTTCGACGGATGGTTGAGTTAACCGAAGCAAAAAAGTACCTAGTTCCACAGGTAGCTTGAATGCAGCGCGCTTTGACAGATAATCGGCAATGTCGTTCTCCGCTCGGGGAATGTGCTCCACTTGTATACAGTCAAAGCGCTCTTCCAGCTTCCTCACCTCATCCACGTAGGCCTCCATCATCGGGCTCTGATAATCTTTGTTGACTTGCCTGACGACAAGCTGTGAATCACCCCTGAAGATGAGCTTCTTAACTCCGAGGTCTGCCGCGATCCTGATACCGGCAAGCAACCCTTCGTACTGAGCAGTGTTGTTGGTCGACATCTCCCTGGGAAAGTGCATCTGGATCACATACTTGAGGTGCTCTCCGGTGGGCGCGACGAGCAGCACACCAGCACCAGCGCCTTGCAGCAAGAAGGCCCCGTCAAGGTACATGATCCAATTGCGACTTGCTTCCTTGCCGGTGAGAGTGGTCTCTTGGATTTCCTCATCAGGCGTTGAGGTCCATTCTGCAATGAACTCCCCAAGACTCTGCTCTAGATTGTCGAAGTACTTTCAAACTTTAAACCAAAGCTTGATAACTCCAAGGCCCACTCCACAATCCTTCCGGTTGCGTCTGGGTTGCGTAGTATCCGTTGCAACGGGAGGCGGGTGACGATGGTGATTTCGTGTCCTTGGAAGTAGTGACGGAGCTTCCTCGAGGCCATAAGGAGGCCGAAGAGCAATTTCTGCACACCAGAGTACCTTGACCTAGCCCCCTGCAGGAGGCAGCTGACAAAGTAAACAGGGTGCTGCATCATCTTCTTCTTCTGCACCACTTCATTTGATTGCATGGGCCCTATCCTGATGGTGTCAGACTCTGCTGGGGGCCTTGCCTTCCCGGCATCGGGCCCTGCCGGGGGAGTCTCTGGCTTGCCATCGGCCAGTCCCGCCGTCGCCACTTCCTCTTTGTCAACCTCCCTCTACACCACTAGTGCGGCACTGACCACTTGATTCGTCGCCGCCAGATATAGCAGCAATGGCTCTTGTGGTTTAGGCGCAACCAGTATTGGTGTAGAGGAGAGGTATTTCTTCAGATCCTGCAACGCTGCCTTGGCCTCTAGGGTCCACTCCATTGGGCCCGCCTTTTTCAAGATTTTGAAAAAGGGAAGGGAACGCTCAGCAGACTTGGAGATGAATCTGCTCATGGCGGCAACGTAGCCGGTGAGCCGACGCACATCCTTGATCCACTTGGGTGCCTCAATCTGCTCAATAGCCTTGATCTTGCCCGTGTTTGCCTCGGTCCCATGCTGCGACACAAAGAACCCGAGAAGTTTGCCGGACGGAACACCAAAGACACACTTCTCAGGGTTCAGCTGGAGGTTGATCTTGCGTAGGTTGGCAAACGTCTCTTCTAAGTCTTGTACAAGGGTTGCCTTGTCCTTGGTTTTGACCACTATGTCATCCATATAAGCTTCCATATTTCTATGTAGCTGGGGCTCAAAACCAATTTGGACCGCCCTTGTGAATGTCGAGCCAGCACTCTTCAACCCGAAAGGCATCCGTAAAAAGCAATACGTACCACATGGGGTGATGAATGATGTCTTATCTTCGTCTTCCTTTGCCATGAAGATCTGGTGGTAGCCCCAGTAGGCGTCGAGGAATGATAACAGATCGCACCCGGCCGTGGAGTCAACAATCTGGTCAATGCGCGGCAATGGGAAGGGGTCCTTGGGACAAGCCTTATTGATATCTGTGTAATCAATACACAGCCTCCACTTCCTGTTCGCCTTGCGCACCACCACCAGATTGGCCAACCACGTTGGATGGAGCACTCCTCTTACCAAGCCCGCCGCTTCCAACTTCCTGATATCCTCTGTGATGAATTCCTGCTGTTCCAAAGCTTGCTTCCTGACCTTCTGCTTGATGGGTCGCGCATGGGGACAGGCAGCAAGATGGTGCTCAATCACCTCCCTGGGAATGCCGGGGATGTCGGATGCTTGCCATGCAAACACATCGACATTCGCCCGCAGGAAAGTGACGAGCGCGCTTTCCTATTTGCTATCGAGGGTGGAGCTTATGGTGAAAGCCCCTCCCGTGCCATCCTCCTTGACGGACACCCTCTTGGTCTCTGGTGGTGCAGCTCTGGATTTCTTGCTCTTGCCTGTGCAGCTCTCTGGCACATCCTCGATGCTAGCACAACACTCCGAAGAGGTGCGCTTGCCAGAGTGGGTGCGAGAGGTCTTGCCGGTCTTCTTCTTCCCTCCCGGGGCTTCAGCGGCAGGAGCAAGTGCCTTGGCGGCAGCTACTGCAACTGCTTCTCGGTAGAGTTGGTCTACGCAGATCAGCGCGACCTTCTTGTCGAAGGGGACGGTGATGATGGTCATCGGCCCAGGCACCTTCGGCGTGTTGTAGGCGTAGTGCGGCGCCGCCATGAACTTGGCTAGTGCCGGGCGGCCGAGGATCCCGTTGTAGGGCAAGGGGATCTCGGCTACGTCGAAGACAATCCTCTCCGTCCTATAGTTCAACTCACCTCCGAACGTCATAGGCAATGTGACCTTCCCCTTCGGTTGGCTCCTTCCCGGGTTGACCCCTTGAAACGTGCCCGTTTCCTCGAGGTCTCCATCAGGAATTTGCAGCCTTTTGATCACAACGGGTGAGATCAAGTTCAGACCGGCCCCGCCGTCAACCAGCATCTTGTTCACCTTGAGGTTGTGTATTGTTGGTGAGACCAACAACGGCAAACACCCGATCACAGTTGTGCGGTTGGGGTGGTCCTCGGCGTCAAAGATGAGGGGCGTGCTGGACCACTTTAGTTGCTTCTGAGCGTCGAACGAGGGCTCCGCTGTTGTGATCTCATGTGCCCAGTGTTTGAGCTGGCGGTGAGAAGTATGCAGCGAGGCACCACCATCGACACACATGGCCTCCGTAGCCTTCTGGAACTCATGCTCGCCGGACTCGTCGTCCTCGTCATGATCATCGTGTTCCTCCTTCTTGTCGCGGCCCCGAGCGGGCCTCTCTTACTGGTTAGCCTTGCCGCAGCGACCTCCTTGGCCGCCACGCTTCTTGCCGGATCCTTCAGCGCCATCTTGGCCCTTCTCCTTGTCCCACCTCTCATACTCGGCTTTTTGCTTTTCAGTAAGCAGCTCGACTTGTCGGCAGTTCTGGAGGTCGTGGCCTTTGGTGCAGTGGATCTTGCAATACTGCTTGTCGAAGCCCCTGGCTTGTCGGCAGCCGCCAAGGCCCGGCAAGCGGCGCACCCGGCAATCTCCTTACCGGGGTCGTCTGCCTTGGCCTTCTTGGCGGTGCCGGTGTCGTCGGATCCCTCGACGGCAAGCACGGTTGTGCCCTTGCAATTCTTGTTGCGGCGCCGACCCTTCTTCGTCAGGGCGGTGGCGTCTTCGTCGGTAGAGTCGGTTTCCGCGCTGGCGTCTTTGCCGGGGTACTTCCTCCCCTCTTCAGCTCGAGCACACGCCAGAACATAAAGTTCGGCCACATCCCTGACCTTGTTCATTGCCAACTCTTCACGCATCTTGTGGTTGCGCACATTCTGATGGAATGCGCTAATCCCGGCGGCAGGATGAACATCTGGGATGTTGTATTGCACTCGGCTGAACCTCTGTATGTACTTGCGCAGGTTTTCACCTTCCTTCTGGGGAATGATATACAAATCACTCGCCTGGCCATGACCTTGGTGGCCTCAAGTGAAGGCACCAACGAACTCATGACACAGGTCCGACCAAGAAGAAATGGAATCCGCCGGCAAGTGCATCAACCAAGACATGACATTGGGTTTCAGGGCCAACGGGAAGTAATTGGCAAGCACCTTGTCGTCATGAGCTCCAGCGGCTTGCATCGTGATGGTGTAGATGCTGAGGAACTCTGACGGATGGGTCTTGTTGTTGTACTTCTCACCGATGTCGGGCTTGAACGTGCGGTGGGACGGCCACTGGAACTGCCGCAGCTCACGTGTAAAGGCTGGTTAACCCACCTCGTCAGGCAGGCCGCCGGAGCCTCCTGGTGCTGGGTGGTCCATAGCGGGCCCCGCCCGCCTATCCGACTGGTGGCGTGTATCGCGCCGGCGCTCGATGGTGGTTCGAGCGTCTTCATGGTCTCGCTCCCGAAGAACATGGCGCTGGTCGCGCTGGGTCCGTGGGTCGGACGATGCTATGGAGACGTTATCACAAGCGTCGTCACGATGGATCGACACACGCGGTGGCTGGCGTGGAGGAGGAGAGTGCACCGTGGCCGCTGCACCTCCGGCCCCTCCACCGCTGGCGTTTGGTGGTTCGACGGAGCACCGGCCTGAGGGCCCCACTGGCCGTGGCTCGTCTTTGTTGGCGACGCCAACGAGGCTCCGAATGGTGGCTCTCCATTCATCAAGCTTCTCCGCAATAGGAGGGAATTCGAGGAGCAACTGCACGCGCGCCAAAGCTTCGGCCGGCGTGGGCGGCGGCGAAAACTGCGTGGACCATGACGCGCCCCGACTTCTAACCATGTTAGAAGGAGCTCCATCACGGCCCTGCGGCCGCACGCCATTTTCGCCAGCACTTCGGCAGGCATGTTGGCCTCGTTCGTCTCGCGAGTGACTCACGAGACTCTTCCCACGGCGGCACCCATGGTCTCCAGTGTGGTGGCGCTGCTCGTCGCACGCACCCTGGGAGGAGCGCGTCGCGGGCGCCGGCGTAGGCGATTTGGAGGTTGCTGCGGCGCCCGTAGGTGGCACAGCGACACCCCTGGAGGGCCCCGCGCCGCCTGCGGGGGGCCCAGCCCCGTCTTTGGATTTGGCGGTGTGCGGCCCGTTGTTTGGCGCACGAACGACGCCGCTCACCAGGCTCTGACTGCCAGAGCGATGCTGGTGCTCGCGGGCCGCGGCTCGGGTTCTGTCCGCGACCGGCCCGCTGCTCGCCCGCACTGGCACGGGCCATTCGGCTCTCGACGAGCCGATCGCCGTGATCATCTTCTTCTTGGGAGCCATGGCGATGAAGAACTGCTAGGCTAACTGCTAGACCAGATTCTCACAACTGCGCCCCCTACCTGGCGTGCCAAAGATGTCGGTGGAAACGACACCTATGGGATCACTGGAATCCCTTCTACGGTTGGCGGGCGCGGGGTTGTGAGAAGAGCAGGTTTAACAGGAAGCACACAGATCGTTTACCCATGTTCGGGCCGCGAAGATGCGTAATACCCTAGTCCTGCTTTGGTGGATGTATTTGAGTGTTCTTGTGTTCTTGAGCTAGCTACGGGGTGCAACTTGCCGAAAAGAGCCGAATCCTTCTCCTGGTCGCCTCGGGCCTCCTTTTATAGGAAAAAGGGGTTGCCACAGTGCCACACAGGAGGTGGAAAGGTCTACAGTTGATAAGCCTATCTTCTAGGTCCGTAGGACAAACGCATTTAATGCGCTGCCGACGTGCCCCCCTTGCTTTATCGGGGACACCAAGGAAGCACGTCCCAGCTGTCGCCGCCTCGCCTGGCCTCGACACGTGTCCGAGTTGATGAGGCATCGCGGCAGCACGTTGGCTGGCTGCTAGGCTGGCCCGATGGTGGAGCATTCACGAAGGGTCACATGCCACCACGGAGGTGCTTGCTGAGTCGGTGTAGAGACCGCCCGTCGCCACGCAGGTGCCTGCCCACCTGGTTGAGCTAGCAGCTGCTTGGGGACGGTGGTGGAGTCTTCGCTGGCGCGGGCCTGGCAGTGGCCCTGCTGATGCCCTCGGCAAGGGTCTCGCCGGGGGTCTTGTGGATTTCCTCGGCTAGGATCCCACCGAGGGTCGCCGTCTTCTGGTCCTCATCTGATCTCACATGTTTATGATCTTGACGAAGATCTGCATGCCACCATAGAGGCGCCTCCCGAACCTTGGTTCCAATGTGGATAGTTGATGGTGTTGGAACCCGCGGGCTCAAGGGTGGCTTGCTCTGCTGGCGTCGGGCAAGTTGCCCCGGCAAGGCTCTTGCCGAGGCTGCGGAGGCTGCCTCGGCAAGGATCTTGCCTAGGGAGTCCACCTTGCCCTCTTGCTCTCATGTGTTTCTGGTCTTGGCGTTGCCTTGGTTGTCTCCTGCTTTGGCTTCTCTCTGGCTTCCCTCCTCTGCCCTGCTAAGTGTGGCCGTGGCGCGCGGCTCTGACTGCCCGTGCACAAGTAAAGGGGTCAAAAGGAGAGCCCCTACTTTTGTACACCGACACTAGATATATCATAGGCGGTTCCCAAACAGAAAATAAAGTTTATTCCTTTTTCCACCATACTTTCACTTTCCATGGCTAGCCGTATCCACGGGTGCCTTCCATACCAACACTTTCCAAGGAATTTATTATTTGACAACATAAAGTAAATTCATTTTTCATTTCGGGCCTGGGCATCCCTAATACCTTTGCCATACTCTCGTGCAATGACAAGTGAATAAACACTCATCGTGAGAATAACACATCTAGCATGGAAATATATTAGCCACCCCCTACCGTTTCATGAGCGGTACAAGCACACAAAAGGGAAATTTATTTTTAAAATTAGAGATGGCACATACAAATTTTCTTAGAACGACACGGAAATACCGCGTATAGGTAGGTATGGTGGACTCATGTGGGAAAACTGGTTTAAAGGATTTTTGGTTGCACAAGTAGTGATCATACTTAGTGAAAAATGAAGGCTAGCAGAAGATTTAGAAGCGACCAACCAAGAAACGAAAAATCTCATAAGCGAGCATTAAGCATAATTAACACCGAATAATGCACCACAAGTAGGATGTAATTTCATTGCATAACTATTGACTTTCGTGCTTGCATAGGTAATCACAAACCTTCACACCAATATTCTTACTAAAGCATAATTACTCATCAACATGACTCACGTATCATATCATCATATCTCAAAACTATTACAAGGAATCAAGTTTATTTTGTCCAATGATCTTCATGAAAGTTTTTATTATATCCTCCTTGGATATCTATCACTTTGGGACTAATTTCATATGTTGCTTTTAATAAGCTCAAACTAATATAAGTGAAGATCATGATCATCATATTTCTTTCTCTCAAAATAATTTAAGTGAAGCAAGAGAGAATTTCTTAAAAAAATTACAACTATCAAACAAATATAAGTGAAGAATGAGAGCATTTCTTCAAAAATAACAAAGCACACCGTGCTCAAAAATATATAAGTGAAGCACTAGAGCAATCCATAGCTCATAAAGATTTAAGTGAAGCATAGAGAGCAATTCTAACAAGTCATAGCGTAATTTTGGCTCTCTCAAATAGGTGTGTCCAGCAAGGATTCAAGACATAAAACAAAAGGCAAACCAAGCAAAGACTCATATCATACAAGACGCTCCAAGCAAAACTCATAATATGTGACGAATAAAAATATAGCTTCGAGTAAAATACCGATGGTCGTTAGAAGAAAGAGGGGATGCCACTCGGGCATCCCCAAGCTTAGTTGCTTGCTTCTCTTTGGATAATAGCTTGGGATGCCATGGGCGTCCCCAAGCTTAGGCTCTTCTTACTCCTTATTCCTTCATCCATCATAATATCACCCAAAACTTGAAAACTTCAATCACACAAAACTCAACAAAACCTTCGTGAGATCCGTTAGTATAAGAAAGCAAATCACTACTATAAGTACTATTGCAACCCATTCATATTTTATTCTTGCATTATATCTAATGTATTCCAACTTTTCTATGGCAAAAACTCTTCAAAGAAAACCATAGAATCATCAAAACAAGCACACAAGGCAAAGAAAACAGAATCTGTCAAAAACAGAATAGTCTCTATCAATCTGGATATTTCGAGTACTTCTGAAATTCCAAAAATTCTGAAAAAGTAGGACCACGTGAGCAATTTGTATATTAATCTTCTGAAAAAAAATTATTTTGTGAACGCAAAAGTTTCTGTTTTTCAGCAAGATCAAATCAACTATCACCCAACATGATCCCAAAGGCTTTGCTTGGCACAAACACTAACTAAAACACAAAAAACACAATCATAACAGGGGCATAATTGTGCAAACACTCAAGAACTGAAAGAAAAGACAAAAATAAATTTTATTCATTGGGTTGCCTCCCAACAAGCGCTATCGTTTTACGCCCCTAGCTAGGCATAAAGCAAGGATCTAAGTATTGTCATCTTTGTTGTCCAACTCTTCAATCAAGCACTTAGAACTTTTCACAGATTTAGCATATAGATTTTCAATGACAATACTCCTAGGAACAAGTTTAAGGAATTCATTCTTGCCCAAAGGATCTCTTATAACTTCAACAAAATCTGGGTGAATACTAATCATCTTAAGATCTTCTTTACTGTTATTACTAGAAGTTGCACCGTTGTTCTTAGTAACTTGAGTAATCTTGCCAAACTTTACGGGAGTTTTTTCAATAGTTTTAGCGGAAGCAAAAGCCATATTTAAATTACTAACGATTTCTTCCAGTTTATCAATCCGAGATGGGATTTCTTCAATTCTTTCATAAATTACGGTCCCCTTCTCTTTTAACAACTTAAAAACTTCTCCCGCTTTTGACCCAACTTTATAGCAAAATTATGCATCTTTTTATCCAAGTTTTCAATATGTTCTTCGGTAAGCATTTTTTTCAATAGCATCTAGTCTTTCCATGACATGCTCAAGAGTCAAAGTTGTTTCATTAATCATAAGAGATGGTGAGCCCACTAAATTTCCCATAGCATTAAAAGCATCAAGAGAGGGACACATCTAGAAATTTCCACCGGTAATCGTATCAAGGATGAATCTATACCAAGTGCTTATGCCCACATAAAAACAACGAAGAAGAACAATGGTAGATTGCTTGCGAATAGATCTATTATGAGCATTGCAAATCCTGAACCAAGCATCTTTTAAATTCTCCCCTCCCCTTTGTTTAAAGTTGAGAACCTCGTTCTCCGGAGTGCACGCAATTGAGGAAGAGCTATCCATAATGATAAAGGTAGCAAACAAGATTGCACTCAAAACAGATCTGACGAGAAAATGGCGAACAAAAAAGAGGGCGAACAAAACGGCAAATTTTTGTGAAGTGGGGTGAGGAAAACGAGAGGCAAATGGAAAATAATGTGAAATTGCAAGGAGATGAGATTTGTGATTAGGAACCTGGTAGATGTAGATGATCTCTCCCCGACAACGGCACCAGAAATTCCTTTTGATGCGGCTTGAACTATGTCGGTATTTCCCCAAAGAGGAAGGGATGATGCAGCACAGCAACGGTAGGTATTTCCCTTAGTGATGAGACTGAGGTTATCGAACTAGTAGGAGAATGATGTTTGCTTGAACTACGTCGGTATTTCCCCAAAGAGGAAGGGATGATGCAGCACAACAATGGTAGGTATTTCCCTCAGTGATGAGACTAAGGTTATCGAACCAGTAGGAGAACCACACAACACGACGTAAACAACTCCTGCACACAAAGAACAAATACTTGCAACCCGACGTAAGAGAGGCGTTGTCAATCCCTCACGGGTAAAAAGATAGATAAAATTGTAGTAGATTGGATAAATAAATCTCGCGAGAATGCGAGATAAAATAAATAACAATAAATTGCAGCAAGGTATTTTTGGTTTAATAAATCTGAAAATGAAAGCAAATAAAAATAGATCGCGAAGGCAAATATAATAAAGAAGAGACCAGGGGGCCGTAGATTTCACTAGTGGCTTCTCTCAAGAAAAATAGTAAAAGGTGGGTGAACAAATTACTGTTTTGCAATTGATAGAACTTCAAATAATCATGACGATATCCAGACAATGATCATTATATAGGCATCACGTCCAAGATTAGTAGACCGACTCCTACCTGCATCTACTACTATTACTCCACACATCGACCGCTATCCAGCATGCATCTAGTGTATTAAGTTCATGGAGAAACAGAGTAATGCAATAAGAACGATGACATGATCTAGACAAGATCTATTTATATAGAAATAGACCCCATCTTTTTATCCTTAATAGAAAAGATAGATCTGATCATAAACTCCAAATTCATCGGATCCCAACAAACGCACCGCAAAAAGAGTTACATCATGTGGATCTCCAAGAGACCATTGTATTGAGAATCAAAAGAGAGAGAGGAAGCCATATAGCTACTAACTACGGACCCGTATGTCTACAAAAAACTACTCACGCATCATCGGAGAGGCACCAATGGACATGATGCACCCCGGTCCTCCGTGATAGTGTCTAGATTGGCTCTGTGATTTCTGGAACTTGCGGCGGCTGGAATTGATTTTCGTCGACTCCCCTAGGGTATCTGGAATATTGGGGTATTTATAGAGTAAAGAGGTGGTTCGGGAGGCACCCGAGGTGGGCGTGCCTGGGCCTCCAGGCGCGCCCTGGTGGGTTGTGCTCCCCTCGGAGCACCCCCAGGTGCTTCTTTGGCCCACTGGATGTCTTCTGCTTCATAAAAATCCACAAAAAGTTCATTGCATTTGGACTCCGCTTGGTATTGATTTCCTGCGATGTAAAAAACATGCAAAAAATAGCAACTTGCACTTGGCACTATGTCAATAGGTTAGTACCGAAAAATGATATAAAATGATTATAAAACATCCAACAATGATAATATGATAGCATGGAACAATAAAAAATTATAGATACATTGGAGACGTATCAGAGAACCACGCAACACTACGTGAACGACACCTGCACACAAATAACAAATACTCGCAACCCGACGTATTAAAGGGGTTGTCAATCCCTCTCGGGCAACGGCGCCAGAAATTAGCAAGTAGATGGGATAAAACTATGATAGATTGGTAGATGCAAATAAAAGCAAATAAAATTCAGTGAGGTATTTTTGTATTTTTGGTTTAATAGATCTGAAAATAAAAGTGAATAAAAATAGATCGCGAAGGCAAATGTAATAAAGAAGACACCCGGGGGCCGTAGATTTCACTAGTGGCTTCTCTCGAGAAAAATAGCAAACGGTGGGTAAACAAATTACTATTGGGCAATTGATAGAACTTCAAATACTCATGACGATATCCAGACAATGATCATTATATAGGCATCATGTCCAAGATTAGTAGACCGACTCCTGCCTGCATCAACTACTATTACTCAACACATCGAACGCTATCCAGCATGCATCTAGTCTATTAAGTTCAAGGAGAAATGGAGTAATGCAATAAGAACGATGACATGATGTAGAAGATCTATTTATGTAGAAATAGACCCCATCTTGTTATACATAATAGCAACCATACATACGTGTCATTTCCCCTTCTGTCACTGGGATCAAGCACCGTAATATCGAACCCATCACAAAGCATATCTTCCATTTGCAAGATAAATAGATCAAGTTGGCCAAACAAAACCCAAATATCAAAGAAGAAATACGAGGCTATAAGATATCATGCATATAAGAGATCAAAGAAGACTCAAATAAATTTCATGGATAAAAAGATAAATCTGATCATAAACTCAAAGTTCATCAGATCCCAACAAACACACCGCAAAAAGAGTTACATCATATGGATCTCCAAGAGACCATTGTATTGATAATCAAAGAGAGAGAGGAAGCCATCCAGCTAATAAGTATGGACCCGTAGGTCTACAAAAGACTACTCATGCATCATCGGAGAGGCACCTATGGGCATGATGAACCCCTTCGTGATGGTGTCTAGATTGGATCTGGTGGTTCTGGAACTTGCGGTGGCTGGAATTGATTTTCGTCGACTCCCCTAGGGTTTCTGGAATATTGGGGTATTTATAGAGCAAAGAGGCAGCGTGGGAGGCCACCGAGGTGGGCACAACCCACCAAGGCGCGCCTGGGCCTCCAGGAGCGCCCTGGTGTCTTGTGCTCACCACGGGTTCCCTCTTCGGTACTTCTTTGGCGCACTGGATGTCTTCTAGTCCATCAAAAATCCACAAAAAGTTTCGCTGCGTTTGGAGGACTCCTTTTGGTATTGATTTCCTGTGATGTAAAAAACATGCAGAAAACAGCAACTCGCACTGGGCACTATATCAATAGGTTAGTCCCAAAAAATGATATAAAGTTGCTATAAAATGATTGTAAAATATCCAAGAATGATAATATAACAACATGGAACAATTAAAAATTATAGGTACGTTGGAGATGTATCAGCATCCCCAAGCTTAATTCCTGCTCATCCTCGAGTAGGTAAATGATAAAAACATAATTTTTGATGTGGAATGCTGCCTAACATGGCATCTCATATTCGTTTCTTTGTAGCATGGACATTTGGATTTTTATATGGTTCAAAGCAATAGTCTAATTTTGACATGAGACTTAAATACTCAAGCATACCAACAAGCAACCATGTCTTTCAAAATATCAACACAAAAATAAGTTATCCCTAGCCCATCATGCTTAATCATTGATCCATTCATGAAACACACTCGCATATTAGCTACACCCAATGCTCAAGTATGATCATAGTGCCTCCTAGTTGGTGCTTTATAAGAGAAGATGGAGACTCAAATTAAAAATAAAAATTGCATAAACTAAAAGAAAGGCCCTTCGCAGAGGGAAGTAGGGATTTGTAGAGGTGCCAGAGCTCAAAGCGAAAAAGATAGAGATAAAAACATTTTGGGAGGCATGCTTTTCCCACCAACGAAAACGACTTAGAGTGCCCCACACTTTCCATGCTAGATATATCATAGGCGATTCCCAAATAGAAAATACAGTTTATTCCCTTTTCCACCATACTTTCACTTTCTATGGCTAACCCTATCCACGGGTGCCTTCCATACCAACACTTTCCAAGGAATTTATTATTTGACAACATAAAGTAAATTCATTTTTCATTTCAGGACTAGGCATCCTTAATACGTTTGCCTTACTCTCGTGCAATGACAAGTGAATAAACACTCATCGTGAGAATAACACATCTAGCATGGAAAATATCGGCCACCCCTCACCGCCTCGCGAGCGGTACGAGCACACAAAAGAGATTTTTTTTGAAAAACAGAGATGGCACATACAATTTTTCTTAGAACGGCAAAAGGATACCGCTTATAGGTAGGTATGGAGGACTCATGTGGCAAAACTGGTTTAAAGGATTTTGGATGCACAAGTAGTGATCATACTTAGTCTAAAATGAAGGCTAGGAAAAGATTGAGAAGCAACCAACCAAGAAACGGATAATCTCATAAGCGAGCTTTAAGAATAATTAACACCGAATAATGCACCACAAGTAGGATGTAATTTCATTGCATGACTATTGATTTTCGTGCTTGCATTGGGAATCACAAACCTTAACACCAATATTCTTACTAAAGCATAGTTACTCATCAACATGACTCACATATCACATCATCATATCTCAAAACTATTACAAAGAATCAAGTTTATTTTGTCCAATGATCTTCATGAAAGTTTTTATTATATCCTTCTTGGATATCTATCACTTTGGAACTAATTTTCATGTGTTGCTTTTGATAAGCTCAAACAAATATAAGTGAAGATCATGAGCATAATATTTCTTTCTCTCAAATTAATTTAAGTGAAGCAAGAGTGTATTTCTTAAAAAAATTACTAACTCTCAAATAAATCTAAGTGAAGCAAGAGAGCATTTCTTAAAAAACACTAAAGCACACCGTGCTCAAAAAGATATAAGTGAAGCACTAGAGGAATTCCATAGCTCATAAAGATTTAAGTGAAGCATAGAGAGCAATTCTAACAAGTCATGGCATAATTTTGGCTCTCCCAAATAAGTGTGCCCAACAAGGATTCAAGACTTAAAATAAAAAGCAAAACAAGCAAAGACTCATATCATACAAGACGCTCCAAGCAAAACTCATAGTATGTGACGAATAAAATATAGCTTCGAGTAAAATACCGATGGTCGTTCGAAGAAGAGGGGATGCCACTCGGGGCATCCCCAAGCTTAGTTGCTTGCTCCTCTTTGGATAATAGCTTGGGATGCCATGGGCATCCCCAAGCTTAGGCTCTTCTTACTCCTTATTCCTTCTTCCATTGTAACATCACCCAAAACTTGAAAACTTCAATCACACAAAACTCAACAAACCTTCGTGAGATCCCTTAGTATAAGAAACAAATCACTACTATAAGTACAGTTGCAAACCCAATAATATTTTATTCTTGCATTATATCTACTATATTCCAACTTTTCTATGGCAAAAACTCTTCAAAGGAAAACATAGAATCATTAAAACAAGCACACAACACAAAGAAAATAGAATCTGTCAAAAAACAAAATAGATTATAGTAATCTGGATATTTTGGATACTTATGAACTCCAAAAATTCTTTAAAATTAGGACGACGTGAGAAATTTGTATATTAATCTTCTGCAAAAAGAATTGGTACTTTATCACGCTCTTGTTAAAAACGAGAATTATTTTCGTGAGCGCAAAAATTTCTGTTTTTCAGCAAGATCAAATCAACTATCACCCAAGATGACCACAAAGGCTTTGCTTGGCACCAACACTAATTTAAACCACAAAAACACATCAGAGGCATAATTAGGTATTTTATTGAAAACATCAAGAAAGCCAAAAAGCAAAAAGATACAAGTTGGGTTGCCTCCCAACGAGCGCTATCGTTTTATGCCCCTAGATAGGCATAAGATTTCAATGATTCTCACATGAAAGATAGTAATAGAAACACGAAGAGAGCATCATGTAACATGTCAAAAACACATTTAAGTCTAACATACTTCCTATGCATAGGCATTTTATAAGCAAACAAATTATCAAGACAAGAAACTTCTAGCATATGCAAGGTATAGGAATAAAACGTTGGCGATCTCAACATAACGAGAGGTAATTTAGTAAGATAAAAATTTCCACCACAATATTTTCCTCTCTCGTAATAATTACATGTGGGATCATAATCAAATTCAACAATATAGTTGCCATATAAAATTTTATCTTCATGATCCACATGCATAAAAGTTTTATAATCTTCCAAGATAGTGGGATTAACATCAACTAAAGTCATGACCTCTCCAAACCCACTTTTATAAAAAAAAATCACAAGATTGAACACTCTCCAAATATGTGGGATTAATTTTACCTAGAGTTGACACTCTTCCGAACCTAGTTTCAATATTATTGCAAACATATTCATCATGAGGCTTAAATAAACTATTAAGATCATAAGAATCATTATCACCCCAATCATGATCATTGCAATAAGTAGGGGACATAGAAATATTAGCATCCCCAAGCTTGGGGTTTTGCATATTATTAGCACAATTGACATAATAGAATTTATAATAACATCATTGCAATCATGCTTTTCATCCAAGGAGCTATCATGAATCACTTTATAAATTCCTTCTTTTAACACTTCATCACAATTTTCAGATTCATGAATCTCAAGCAAAACTTCATAAAGATAATCTAGCAAACTAAATTCACTAGCAATTGGTTCATCATAATTGGATCTTTTGAAAAGATTAGCAAGTGGTTGAGGATCCATAACAATAAATTTTTAGCAAGCAAAGATGCAAGCAAATAGAAGGCACATGGCAACACAAGCAGACATGAGATCTGACGAGAAAACAGCGAACAAAAAAAGGCGAATAAAACGGCAAATTTTAGTGAAGTGGGGGAGAGGAAAATGAGAGGCAAATGGCGAATAATGTAAATTGCAAGGAGATGAGATTTGTGATTAGGAACCTGGTAGATGTTGATGATGTCTCCCCGGCAACGGCGCCAGAAATTCCTTTTGATGTTTGCTTGAACTACGTCAGTATTTCACCAAAGAGGAAGGGATGATGCAGCACAACAACGGTAGGTATTTCCCTCAGTGATGAGACCAAGGTTATTGAACCAGTAGGAGAACCACGCAACACCACGTAAATAACACATGCACACAAAGAACAAATACTTGCAACCCGACGTAAGAGAGGGGTTGTCAATCCCTCATGGGTAAAAAAGAAAGATAAAATTGTAGTAGATTGGAAAAATAAATCTCGCGGGAATGCAAGATAAAATAAATAACACTAAATTGCAGCAAGGTATTTTTGTATTTTTGTTTTAATAGATCTAAAAATAAAAGCAAATAAAAATAGATCGCGAAGGCAAATATAATAATGAAGAGATCTGGGGCCCGTAGGTTTCACTAGTGGCTTCTCTCGAGAAAAATAGCAAACGGTGGGTGAACAAATTACTGTTGGGCAATTGATAGAACTTCAAATAATCATGACAATATCCAGGGAATGATCATTATATAGGCATCACGTCCAAGATTAGTAGACCGACCCCTGCCTGCATCTACTACTATAACTCCACACATCGACCGCTATCCATCATGCATCTAGTGTATAAGTTTGTGGAGAAATAGAGTAATGCCATAAGAACGATGACATGATGTACACAAGATCTATTTATGTAGAAATATACCCCATCTTGTTATCCTTAATAGTAACGATACATATGTGTTGGTTCCCCTTCTGTCACTGGGATCAAGCACCATAAGATCGAACCCATCACAAAGCACCTCTTCTCATTGCAAGATAACTAGATCAGGTTGGCCATACAAAACCCAAATATCAGGGAAGAAATACGAGGCTATAAGCAATCATGCATATAAGAGATCAAAGAAGACTCAAATAACTTTCATGCATAAAAAGATAGATCTGCTCATAAACTCAAAGTTCATCAGATCCCAACAAACAAACCGCAGAAAGAGTTACATCGTATGGATCTCCAAGAGACCATTGTATTGAGAATCAAAAGAGAGAGAGGAAGCCATCTAGCTACTAACTACGGACCCGTAGGTCTACAAAGAACTACTCACGCATCATCCGAGAGGCTCCAATGGACATGATGCACCCCTCCGTGATGGTGTCTAGATTGGATCTGTGGTTTCTGGAACTTGCGGCGGCTGGAATTGATTTTCGTCGACTCCCCTAGGGTTTCTGGAATATTGGGGTATTTATAGGGTAAAGAGGCGGTTCAGGAGGCACCCGAGGTGGGCACAACCCACCAGGGCGCCTGGACCTCCAGGCGTGCCCTGGTGGGTTGTGCTCCCCTCGGAGCACCCCCAGGTGCTTCTTTGGCCCCCTGGATGTCTTCTGGTCCATAAAAAATCCACAAAAAGTTTCACTGCATTTGGACTTGGTTTGGTATTGATTTCCTGCAATGTAGAAAACATACAAAAAATAGCAACTGGCACTTGGCACTATGTCAATAGGTTAGTACCAAAAAATGATATAAAAGGATTATAAAACATCCAAGAATGATAATATAATAGCATGGAACAATCAAAAATTATAGATAGGTTGGAGACGTATCAGAGAACCACACAACACTGTGTGAATGATACCTGCACACAAATAACAAATACTCGCAACCCGACATATTAAAGGGGTTGTCAATCCCTTTTAGGCAACGGCGCCAGAAATTGGCAAGTAGACGGGGTAAAAATATGATAGATTGATAGATGCAAATAGAAGCAAATAAAATTCAGTGAGGTATTTTTGTATTTTTGTTTAATAAATCTGAAAATAAAAGCAAATAAAAATAGATCGCGAAGGCAAATATAATAAAGAAGAGACCCGGGGGCCGTAGATTTCACTAGTGGCTTCTCTCGAGAAAAATAGCAAACGGTGGGTAAACAAATTACTGTTGGGCAATTGGTAGAACTTCAAATACTCATTACGATATCCAGGCAATGATCATTATATAGGCATGATAACCCACAAGTATAGGGGATCAATTGTAGCCTCTTTCGATAAGTAAGAGTGTCGAACCCAACGAGGAGCTAAAGGTAGAACAAATATTCCCTCAAGTTCTATCGACCACCGATACAACTCCTAGAACAAGTATGAAACTAGAAGTACTTTGTAGGTGTTGTTGGATAGGTTTGCAAGATAATAAAGAGCGCGCAAATGAAAAGTAGGGGCTGTTTAGATAAAGACACAACTAAATTAGTTTTAGTAGAGAGCTTTTTGTCACGAGAAAGTTATTTGTCCCTAGGCAATCGATAACTAGACCGGTAATTGCAATTTTATATGAGGAAGAGGCATAAGCTAACATACTTTCTCTTCTTGGATCATATGCACTTATGATTGGAACTCTAGCAAGCATCCGCAACTACTAAAGATCATTAAGGTAAAACTCAACCATAGCATTAAAGCATCAAGTTCTCTTTACTCCCATACGCAAACAACCTACTTACTCGGGTATGTGCTTCTGTCACTCACGCCACCCACCATAAGCAAATCATGAACATATTGCAACACCCTACAGCGGGAATCTCTCACGCTTGCGCGACACGGAGAGCACCATAGGACAACACCAATAATAAAACAAGCAACTCAAACCAATCACGATCATCAATTAACCCATAGGACAAAATGGATCTACTCAAACATCATAGGATAGCCATACATCATTGGGAGATAATATATAGCGTTGAGCACCATGTTTAAGTAGAGATTACAGCGGGTAAAAGAGGGGTTACACCGCTGCATAGAGGGGGGGGGAGTTGGTGATGACGGCGGTGAAGTTGTTGATGTAGATTGCGGTGACGATGATGGCCCCGGCGGCGTTCCGGTGCCACCGGAAGCAGGGGAGAGAGCCCCCCTCCTTCTTCTTCTTCCTTGACCTTCCCCCTAGGTGGGAGAAGGGTTTCCCCTCTGGTCCATGGTCTCCATGGCTTGGGAGGGGCGAGAGCCCCTCCGAGATTGGATATGTCTCTCTGTCTCTCTCTGTTTCTGCGCTCCCTGATTCTGCCCTTTCACCGTTTCTTAAATTCCCGGAGATCCGTAACTCCGATTGGGCTGAATTTTGGACACAATCTCTATCCGGATATTATCTTTATTGCGGAGAAAGAAGGGCACAAAACGCCTTACGAGGTGGCCACGAGGGCCCAGGGAGCGCCTGACCCCCTGGGTTGCGCCCCCCTGCCTCGTGCCCCCCTCGGGGATCGTCTCGCGTTGATTCTTCTTCCAAAAAATTACATATATTCCAAAAAAATCTGCGTCAGTTTTTATCCTGTTTGGACTCCGTTTGATATGGATTTTCTGCGAAACAAAAAACATGCAACAAACAGGAACTGGCACTGGGCATTGGATCAATATGTTAGTCCCAAAAATAGTATAAAAAGTTGCCAAAAGTATATGAAAGTTGCATAATATTGGCATGGAACAATCAAAAATTATAGATACGACGGAGATGTATCAGCATCCCCAAGCTTAATTCTTGCTCGTCCTCGAGTAGGTAAATGATAAAAAAAGATAATTTTTGATGTGGAATGCTACCTAGCATAATCTTGATCACATAATCTAATCATGGCATGAATATTAAGACACGAGTGATTCAAAGCAATAGTCTATCATTTGACATTAAGACAATAATACTTCAAGCATACTAACCAAGCAATTATGTCCTCTCAAAATAACATAGCCAAAGAAAGCTCATCCCTACAAAATCATATAGTTTGGCCATGCTTCATTTTCGTCACACAAAATGCTCCCATCATGCACAACCCCGATGACAAGCCGAGCAATTGGTTCATACTTTTTAACGCGCTTCAGCCTTTTCAACCCTCACGCAATACATGAGTGCAAGCCATGGATATAGCACTATGGGTGGAATAGAATATGATGGTGGAGGTTGTGTGGAGAAGACATAAAAGGAGAAAGTCTCACATCGACGCGACTAATCAACGGGCTATGGAGATGCCCATCAATTGATGCCAATGTGAGGAGTAGGGATTGCCATGCAACGGATGCACTAGAGCTATAAGTGTATGAAAGCTCAAACTGAAACTAAGTGGGTGTGCATCCAACTTGCTTGCTCATGAAGACCTCGGGCATTTGAGGAAGCCCCTCATCGAAATATACCAGCCAAGTTCTATAATGAAAATTCCCACTAGTATATGAAAGTGATAACTCAAGAGACTCTCTATATGAAGAACATGGTGCTACTCTGAAGCACAAGTGTGGTAAAAGGATAGTGACATTGCCCCTTCTTTCTTTTTCTCTCTTTTTTTGTTTTCTTTTTTCCTTTTTTTGTTTTTTTGGTGGGCTTCTTTGGCCTCTCTTTTTTTATCTGGGCTTCTTTGGCCTCCTTTTTTTAAGTCCGGAGTCTCATCCCGACTTGTGGGGGGATCATAGTCTCCATCATCCTTTCCTCACTGGGGCAATGCTCTAATAATGATGATCATCACACTTTTATTTACTTACAACTCAATATTACAACTCGATGTCTAGAACAAAGATATGACTCTATATGAATGCCTCCGGTGGTGTACCGGGATGTGCAATGATCTAGCATAGCAATGCCATCCAAAAACAGACAAGCCATGAAAACATCATGCTAGCTATCTTACGATCATGCAAAGCAATATGACAATAAATGCCCAAGTCATGTATATGATGATGATGGAAGTTGCATGGCAATATATCTTGGAATGGCTATGGAAATGCCATGATAGGTAGGTATTGTGGCTGTTTTGAGGAAGATATAAGGAGGTTTATGTGTGACAGAGCATATCGTATCACGGGGTTTGGATGCACCGGCAAAGTTTGCACCAACTCTCGAGGTGAGAAAGGGCAATGCACGGTACCGAAGAGGCTAGCAATGATGGAAGGGTGAGAGTGCATATAATCCATGGACTCACATTAGTCATAAAGAACTCATATACTTATTGCAAAAGTTTATTAGCCCTTGAAGCAAAGTACTACTACGCATGCCCCTAGGGGGATAGATTGGTAGGAAAAGACCATCGCTCGTCCCCGACCGCCACTCATAAGGAAAGCAATCAAAGAACACCCCATGCTTCAAATTTGTCACACAACGTTTACCATACGTGCATGCTACGGGACTTGCAAACCTCAACACAAGTATTTCTCAATTTCACAATTACTCAACTAGCACGACTCTAATATCACCACCTTTATATTGCAAAACTATTGCAAGGAATCAAACATATCATATTTAGTGATCTACAAGTTTTATGTAGGATTTTATGACTAACCATGTGAATGACCAATTCCTGTCATCTCTCTAAATAGATATAAGTGAAGCAAGAGAGTTTAATTCTTTCTAGAAAAGATATGCCCACGCTCTAACAAGTATAAGTGAAGCAAAAGAGCATTCTACAAATGGCGGTTTTCTATGTGAAGAGAAACAGGCAATCCAAACTTCAAATGATATAAGTGAAGCACATGAAGCATTCTATCAATCAACCGAGGACTATCTCATACCAGCATGGTGCATAAAAGAAAAGTGAAAACTAAATGCAAAAGACGCTCCAAGATTTGCACATATCACATGAACGAAACGAATCCGAAAACATACCGATGCTTGTTGAAGAAAGATGGGATGCCTTCCGGGGCATCCCCAAGCTTAGACGCTTGAGTCTCCTTGAATATTTACTTGGGGTGCCTTGGGCATCCCCAAGCTTGAGCTCTTGTCTCTCCTCCTTCTCCTCATATCGAGACCTCCTCGATCTTCGAACACTTCATCCACACAAAACTCAACAGAAAGCTCGGTAAGATCCGTTACTATAATAAAGCAAATCACTACTCTAATACTGTTGCAAACCAATTCATATTTTTTTCACTGTAGCTACTATAATATGACTTTCCCATGGCTTAATCCACTGATAGAAATCAATAGTTTCATCAAAACAAGCAAACAATGCATCAAAAACAGAATCTGTTTTTTAAACAGGACAGTCTGTAGTAATCTGAACATTCACCATACTTCTGGTACTCAAACAATTCTGAAAAAATTAGGAAAATAAACAATTTGTATAGAAAGACAGTGCAAAACGTTTCAGAACCGTTTGACGTTCCAATAAAAAATGTAAAATCACGCACTACAGCCAAAGTTTCTGTTCTGCACCGCACAAACCAACAAGCAATGTAAACATCCTAAGGCAAATATTGGCACATTATTTTTATAATACAATGGAATTGTACAAGGGGGTAATTATTTTTGTTGAAAATTTTTTGTAATCAAGGGTCACAAAGTTTCCATGAGCATGAACAAAGTTCAAGGCTAGCTCCCACTTTAACAATGCTTGTCTTTCTCAGTTTCACTTTCCTTTTTTGAAAAAGTTTTAGGTTCCCCTGTTTATTTTTTTGTTTTTAAACTTTCTAAAAGCACACAACAGAAATAAATGACTCTCTAAAACTTCTAGGTTGTCTCCCTGGCAGCGCTTTCTTTAAAGCCATTAAGCTAGGCATATAGTGCTCAAGTAATGGATCCACCCGGATCCCAAGGTATATCAAAGCCAATTTTAATTAACAATGATTTGTGATTTAGTAGTGAGCACAAAGTAACATATATCATGTAACAATGAAGTCTAACTCTCTTCCTATGCATCGGCATGTCATAAAAGAACAATTCATGCACACATAGTAAAGGCCAATGCATAGTATAAACAATTTCTTGCAATTTCTTCATGTTGGAAACATAAAGAGGCGGAGATGTAGTTCCTCTCTCATAATAATTGCAAGTAGGAGCAGCAAGCACATGCATATTATATCTATCAAAATCATCATGTGTAGTAGTAAAACGCAACCAATCAATATAATCCTTAATAAGGGCAAACTTCTCCGATATAGTGTAGTCGGGAGAATTCAAAAAGATAATAGGACTATCATGCGTGGGTGCAATAACAATAATTTCATGTTTAACATAAGGAACTATAGCAAGTTCATCTCCATAAGCATAATTCATATTGGCATCTTGGCCACAAGCATAGAAAGCATCATCAAAAAGGGATATTTCAAAAGAATCAATGGGATCATAACAGTCATCATAGGAATCATCCTTCGGTAAGCACGAAGGGAAATTAAACAATGTATGAGTTGAAGAGTTACTCTCATTAGATGGTGGGCACGGGTACCTAATCCGCTCTTCCTCCTTTTGTTCTTCGCTCTCCTCATCATCTTTTTAATCCAATGAGCTCACAGTTTCATCAACTTCTTCTTCCATAGACTCCTGCAAAATATTAGTCTCTTCCTGGACAGCAGAGGAGTCCTCAATATATGGTTTAATATAAGGATTAGAAGCATAATTATCATAGCAATATTTAAGTATGGCCAAATTTTCAGATTTGTAAAGTGTAGCATCATACTTTTCAATCAAAGAAGCAATTTCATAAGCACCCTTAAAAGCAAAAAATTCTTCAATTTGTTGAAGATCATAGTAATTATAAACACCCTTAGCATACGAAGATACGATTCCATTATCACTAAACTCACATTGGTAGGGAAGGTGTTTCTTAGGTTTTTCAGAACAATAAGTAACGTCATATATTTCACATAAATTCCAAGCATAGCACTGCAAAAAATGAATTTGATCCAGTAAAAGTTTCCCTTTTTCAGATATGCGGTGTCGCACATAACAAGCATGCTCATCTAAAGATTTGCCCTCAACTAAGCTAGTTGGGGTTTCAGCCCGAGCACATAGGGATCGAAGATGATCCAAGTAAAAAGCTTCAGTAGTGTGATAGATTTTGAGTGGTTCTTCAACCATTGGTTCAGTAGGTACCACTCATTTTTTTGGTATTTTGCGTTTCCTACCCATAACTAAAGATAGAAAACAACTAAGAACAGCAAATAAAAACGACTTAGTGATAAAGCAAAGAAGCACACACGAGAATATTCACTCCACGCTATTGCTCCCCGGCAACGGCGCCAGAAAAAGGTCTTGATAACCCACAAGTATAGGGGATCAAGTGTGGCCTCTTTCGATAAGTAAGAGTGTCGAACCCAACGAGGAGCTAAAGGTAGAACAAATATTCCCTCAAGTTCTATCGACCACCGATACAACTCTACGCACGCTTGATGTTCGCTTTACCTAGAACAAGTATGAAACTAGATGTACTTTGTAGGTGTTGTTGGATAGGTTTGCAAGATAATAAAGAGCGCGTAAATGAAAAGTAGGGGCTGTTTAGATAAAGACACAACTAAATTAGTTTTAGTAGAGAGCTTTTTGTCACGAGAAAGTTATTTGTCCCTAGGCAATCGATAACGAGACCGGTAATTGCAATTTTATATGAGGGAGAGGCATAAGCTAACATACTTTCTCTTCTTGGATCATATGCACTTATGATTGGAACTCTAGCAAGCATCCACAAATACTAAAGATCATTAAGGTAAAACCCAACCATAGCATTAAAGCATCAAGTCCTCTTTACTCCCATACGCAAACAACCTACTTACTCGGGTATGTGCTTCTGTCACTCACGCCACCCACCATAAGCAAATCATGAACATATTGCAACACCCTACAGCGGGAATCCCTCACGCTTGCGCGACACGGAGAGCACCATAGGAAAGCACCAATAATAAAACATGCAACTCAAACCAATCACGATCATTAATTAACCCATAGGACAAAACAGATCTACTCAAACATCATAGGATAGCCATACATCATTGGGAAATAATATATAGCATTGAGCACCATGTTTAAGTAGAGATTACAGCGGGTAAAACAGGGGTTACACCGCTGCATAGAGGGGGGGAGTTGGTGATGACGGCGGTGAAGTTGTTGGTGTAGATTGCGGTGATGATGATGGCCCCGGCGGCGTTCCGGTGCCACCGGAAGCGAGGGGGAGAGAGCCCCCCTCCTTCTTCTTCTTCCTTGACCTTCCCCCTAGGTGGGAGAAGGGTTTCCCCTCTGGTACATGGTCTCCATGGCTTGGGAGGGGCGAGAGCCCCTCCGAGATTGGATCTGTCTCTCTGTCTCTCTTTGTTTCTGTGCTCCCTGATTCTGCCCTTTCATCGTTCTTAAATTCCCGGAGATCTGTAACTCCGGTTGGGCTGAAGATACAATCTCTATCCGGATATTAGCTTTCTTGGGGGGAAAAAAGGGCACCAACCGCCTTACGGGGTGGCCACGAGGGCCCAGGGCGCACCTGACCCCCTGGGGCGCGCCCCCCTGCCTCGTGGCCCCCTCGGGCATCGTCTCACATTGATTCTTCTTCCCAAAAATCACATATATTCCAAAAAAAATCTCCATCAGTTTTTATCCAGTTTGGACTCCGCTTGATATGGACTTTCTGCGGAAAAAAAACATGCAACAAACAGGAACTAGCACTGGGCACTGGATCAATATGTTAGTCCCAAAAATTGTATAAAAAGTTGCCAAAAGTATATGAAAGTTGCATAATATTGGCATGGAACAATCGAAAATTATGGATACGACGGAGACGTATCAAGGCATCACGTCCAAGATTAGTAGACCGACTCTTGTCTGCATCTACTACTATTACTCCACACATCGGCCGCTATCCAGCATGCATCTAGTGTATTAAGTCCATGGAGAAGTGGAGTAATGCAATAAGAACAATGACATGATGTAGACAAGATCTATTTACGTAGAAATAGACCCTATCTTGTTATCCTTAATAGCAACGATACATACGTGTCGTTTCCCCTTCTGTCACTGTGATCAAGCACCGTAAGATCGAACCCATCACAAAGCACATCTTCCCATTGCAAGATAAATATGTCAAGTTGGCCAAACAAAACCCAACTATCGGAGAAAAATAC
Source organism: Triticum aestivum (assembly GCF_018294505.1). Taxonomy (NCBI): domain Eukaryota; kingdom Viridiplantae; phylum Streptophyta; class Magnoliopsida; order Poales; family Poaceae; genus Triticum; species Triticum aestivum. The sequence goes on along the minus strand of NC_057814.1, from coordinate 500,420,011 downwards.
GAGGCTATAAGCAATCATGCATATAAGAGATCAAAGAAGACTCAAATAACTTTCATGGATAAAAAGATAAATCTGATCATAAACTCAAAGTTCATCGGATCCCAACAAACACACCGCAAAAAGAGTTACATCATATGGATCTCCAAGAGACCATTGTATTGAGAATCAAAAGAGAGAGAGGAAGCCATCCAGCTAATAACTATGGACCCGTAGGTCTACAAAAGACTACTCATGCACTCATCGGAGAGGCACCTATGGGCATGATGAACCCCTTCGTGATGGTGTCTAGATTGGATCTGGTGGTTCTGGAACTTGCGGTGGCTGGAATTGATTTTCGTCGACTCCCCTATGGTTTCTGGAATATTGGGGTATTTATAGAGCAAAGAGGCAGCGTGGGAGGCCACCGAGGGGGGCACAACCCACCAAGGCGCGCCTGGGCCTCCAGGCGCGCCCTAGTGTCTTGTGCTCACCACGGGCTCCCTCTTCGGCACTTCTTTGGCGCACTGGATGTCTTCTGGTCCATAAAAATACAAAAAAGTTTAGCTGCATTTGGACTCCTTTTGGTATTGATTTCCAGCGATGTAAAAAACATGTAGAAAATAGCAACTCGCACTGGGCACTATGTCAATAGGTTAGTTCCAAAAAATGATATAAAGTTGCTATAAAATGATTGTAAAATATCCAAGAATGATAATATAACAACATGGAACAATCAAAAATTATAGATACGTTGGAGATGTATCAGCATCCCCAAGCTTAATTCCTGCTCATCCTCGAGTAGGTAAATGATAAAAACATAATTTTTGATGTGGAATGCTGCCTAACATGTCATCTCATATTCGTTTCTTTGTAGCATGGACATTTGGATTTTTATATGGTTCAAAGCAATAGTCTAATTCTGACATGAGACTTAAATACTCAAGCATACCAACAAGCAACCATGTCTTTCAAAATATCAATACAAAAATAAGTTATCCCTAGCCCATCATGCTTAATCATTGATCCATTCATGAAAACTCACTCGCATATTAGCTAGACCCAATGCTCAAGTATGATCATAGTGCCTCCTTATTGGCTCTTTATAAGAGAAGATGGAGACTCACATTAAAAATAAAAATTACATAAAGTAAAAGAAAGGCCCTTCGCAGAGGGAAGTAGGGATTTGTAGAGGTGCCAGAGCTCAAAACAGTTGCGAAAGTTCTTCGTGCTGAGACACCACGTGATGATCGGGTGTGATAGGTTCTACGTTCAAATACAACGGGTGCAAAATAGTTGCACACGTGGAATACTCGGGTTAAACTTGACGAGCCTAGCATATAACAGATATGGCCTCGGAACACTGAGACCGAAAGGTCGAGCGTGAATCATATAGTAGATATGATCAACATAGTGATGTTCACCAATGAAACTACTCCATCTCACGTGATGATCGGACATGGTTTAGTTGATTTGGATCACGTGATCACTTAGAGGATTAGAGGGATGTCTATCTAAGTGGGAGTTCTTAAGTAATATGATTAATTGAACTTAAATTTATCATGAACTTAGTCCTGGTAGTATTAGCATATCTATGTTGTAGATCAATAGCTCGCGTTTAGCTCCCATGTTTTATTTTGATATGTTCCTAGAGAAAACTAAGTTGAAAAATGTTAGTAGCAATGATGCGGATTGGATCCGTGATATGAGGATTATCCTCATTGCTGCACAGAAGAGTTATGTCCTTGATGCACCGCTAGGTGACAGACCTATTGCAGGAGCAGATGCAGACGTTATGAACGTTTGGCTAGCTCAATATGATGACTACTTGATAGTTTAGTGCACCATGCTTAACGGCTTAGAATCGGGACTTCAAAGACGTTTTGAACATCATGGACCATATGAGATGTTCCAGGAGTTGAAGTTAATATTTCAAGAAAATACCCGAGTTGAGAGATATGAAGTCTCCAACAAGTTCTATAGCTAAAAGATGGAGGAGAATAGCTCAAGCAGTGAGCATGTGCTCAGATTGTCTGGGTACTACAATCGCTTGAATCAAGTGGGAGTTAATCTTCCAGATAAAATAGTGATTGACAGAATTCTCTAGTCACCATCACCAACTTAGTAGAACTTCGTGATGAACTATAGTGTGCAAGGGATGACGAAAACGATTCCCGAGTTTTTCATGATGATGAAATCGATGAAGGTAGAAATCAAGAAAGAGCATCAAGTGTTGATGATTAACAAGACCACTAGTTTCAAGAAAAGGGGCAAAGGGAAGAAGGGGAACTTCAAGAAGAATGGCAAGCAAGTTGCTGCTCGAGTGAAGAAGCCCAAGTCTGGACCTAAGCCTAAGACTAAGTGCATCTACTGCAAAGTGACTGGTCACTGGAAGTGGAACTACCCCAAGTAATTGGCGGATAAGAAGGATGGCAAAGTGAACATAAGTATATTTGATATACATGTTATTGATGTGTACTTTACTAGTGTTTATAGAAACCCCTCGGTATTTGATACTGGTTCAGTTGCTAAAAGTAGTAACTCAAAACGGGAGTTGCATAATGAACAGAAACTAGTTAAGGATGAAGTGACGATGTGTATTGGAAGTGGTTCCAAGATTGATATGATCATCATCGCACACTCCCTATACTTTCGGGATTAGTGTTGAACCTAAATAAGTGTTATTTGGTGTTTGCGTTGAGCATGAATATGATTTGATCATGTTTATTGCAATACGGTTATTCATTTAAGTTAGAGAATAATTGTTGTTATTTTTACATGAATAAAACCTTATATGGTTACACACCCAATGAAAATGGTTCATTGGATCTCGATCGTAGTGATACACATATTCATAATATTGAAGCCAAAAGATGCAAAGTTAATAATGATAGTGCAACTTATTTGTGGCACTGCCATTTAGGTCATATTGGTGTAAAGCGCATGAAGAAACTCCATGCTAATGGACTTTTGGAATCACTTGATTACGAATCACTTGATGCTTGCGAAACATGCCTCTTGGGCAAGATGACTAAAACGCCGTTCTCCGGAACAATGGAGCGAGCAACAGATTTGTTGGAAATCATACATACTGATGTATGTGGTCCGATGAATATTGAGGCTCGCGGCAGGTATCGTTATTTTCTGACCTCCACAGATGATTTGAGCAGATATGGGTATATCTACTTGATGAAACATAAAGTCTGAAACATTTGAAAAGTTCATATAATTTCAAAGTGAAGTGGAAAATCATCGTAACAAGAAAATAAAGTTTCTATGATCTGATCATGGAGGAGAATATTTGAGTTACGAGTTTGGTCTTCATTTGAAACAATGCGGAATAGTTTCGCAACTCACGCCACCCGGAACACCACAGCGTAATGGTGTGTCCGGACGTGATAACCGTACTTTATTAGATATGGTGCGATCTATGATGTTTCTTACCAATCTACCACTATCATTTTGGGGTTATGCATTAGAGACAGTTGCATTCACGTTAAAAAGGGCACCATCTAAATCCGTTGAGATGACACCTTATGAACTGTGGTTTGGCAAGAAACCAAAGTTGTCGTTTCTTAAAGTTTGGGGTTGCGATGCTTATGTGAAAAAGTTTCAACATGATAAGCTTGAACCCAAATCGAAGAAATGTGTCTTCATAGGATACCCAAAGGAGCCTATTGGGTACACCTTCTGTCACAGATCCGAAGGCAAGACATTCGTTGCTAAGAATGGATCCTTTCTAGAGAAGGAGTTTCTCTCGAAAGAAGTGAGTGGGAGGAAAGTAGAACTTGATGAGGTAACTATACCTGCTCCCTTATTGGAAAGTAGTTCATCACAGAAATCTGTTCCTGTGACTCCTACACCAATTAGTGAGGAAGCTAATGATGATGATCATGTAACTTCAGATCAAGTTACTACCGAACCTCGTAGGTCGACCAGAGTGAGATCCGCACCAGAGTGGTATGGTAATCCTGTTCTGGAGGTCATGTTACTTGACCATGATGAACCTACGAACTATGAGGAAGCGATGATGAGCCCAGATTCCGCGAAATGGCTTAAGGCCATGAAATCTGAGATGGGATCCATGTATGAGAACAAAGTATGGACTTTGATTGACTTGCCCAATGATCAGCAAGCCATTGAGATTAAATGGATTTTCAAGAGGAAGACGGACGCTGATAGTAGTGTTACTATCTATAAAGCTAGAATTGTCGCAAAAGGTTTTCGACAAGTTCAAGGTGTTGACTACGATGAGGGTTTCTCACTCGTATCTATGCTTAAGTCTGTCTGAATCATGTTAGCAATTGCTGCATTTTATGAAATCTGGCAAATGGATAAAACAGAACTGCATTCCTTAATGGATTTATTAAAGAAGAGTTGTATATGATGCAACCAGAAGGTTTTGTCAATCCTAAAGGTGCTAACAAAATATGCAAGCTCCAGCGATCCATCTATGGACTGGTGCAAGCATCTCGGAGTTGGAATATACGCTTTGATAAGTTGATCAAAGCATATAGTTTTATACAGACTTGCGGTGAAGCATGTATTTACAAGAAAGTGAGTGGGAGCACTACAACATTTTTTATAAGTATATGTGAATGACATATTGTTGATCGGAAATAATGTAGAATTATTCTGCAAAGCATAAAGGAGTGTTTGAAAGGAGTTTTTCAAAGAAAGACCTCGGTGAAGCTGCTTACATATTGAGCATCAAGATCTATAGAGATAGATCAAGACGCTTGATAAGTTTTTTCAATGAGTACATACCTTGACAAGATTTTGAAGTGGTTCAAAATGCAACAGTCAAAGAAAGAGTTCTTGCCTGTGTTACAAGGTGTGAAATTTGAGTAAGACTCAAAGCCCGACCACGACAGAAATAGAGAGAGAATGAAAGTCATTCCCTATGCCTCAGCCATAGGTTCTATAAAGTATGCCATGCTGTGTACCAGACCTATTGTATACCCTACACTGTGTTTGGCAAAGGGAGTACAATAGTGATCTAGGAGTAGATCACTGGATAGCGGTCAAAATTATCCTTAGTGGAATAAGGATATGTTTCTCGATTATGGAGGTGACAAAAGGTTCGTCATAAAGGGTTACGTCGATGCAAATTTTGACACTAATCCAGATGACTCTAAGTCTCAATCTGGATGCATATTGAAAGTGCGAACAATTAGCTAGAGTAGCTCCGTGCAGAGCATTGTTGACATAGAAATTTTCAAAATACATACGGATCTGAATGTGGCAGACCCATTGACTAAACTTCTCTCACAAGGAAAACATGATCACACCTTAGTACTCTTTGGGTGTTAATCACATAGCGATGTGAACTAGATTATTGACTCTAGTAAACCCTTTGAGTGTTGGTCACATAACGATGTGAACTATGGGTGTTAATCACATGGTGATGTGAACTATTGGTGTTAAATCACATGGCGATGTGAACTAGATTATTGACTCTAGTGCAAGTGGGAGACTGAAGGAAATATGCCCTAGAGGCAATAATAAAGTTATTATTTATTTCCTTATTTCATGATAAATGTTTATTATTCATGCTAGAATTGTATTAACCGGAAACTTGATACATGTGTGAATACATAGACAAAAAGAGTGTCACTAGTATGCCTCTACTTGACTAGCTCGTTGAATCAAAGATGATTAGGTTTCCTAGCCATAGACATGAGTAGTCATTTTATTAACGGGATCACATCATTAGGAGAATGATATTATTGACTTGACCCATTCTGTTAGCTTAGCAGACGATCGTTTAGTATTCTGCTATTGCTTTCTTCATGACTTATACATGTTCCTGTGACTATGAGATTATGCAACTCCCATTTACCGGAGGAACACTTTGTGTGCTACCAAACGTCACAATGTAACTAGGTGATTATAAAGGTGCTCTACAGGTGTCTCCAAAGGTACTTGTTGGGTTGGCGTATTTCGAGATTAGGATTTGTCACTCCGATTGTCGGAGAGGTATCTCTGGGCCCACTCGGTAATGCACATCACTTAAGCCTTGCAAGCATTGCAACTAATGAGTTAGTTGCAGGATGATGTATTATGGAACGAGTAAAGAGACTTGCCGGTAATGAGATTGAACTAGGTATTGAGATACCAACGATCGAATCTCGGGCAAGTAACATACCGATGACAAAGGGAACAACGTATGTTGTTATGCGATTTGACCGATAAAGATCTTCGTAGAATATGTGGGAGCCAATACGAGCATCCAGGTTCCGCTATTGGTTATTGACCGGAGACGTGTCTCGGTCATGTCTACATAGTTCTCGAACCCGTAGGGTCCACACGCTTAAAGTTTCGATGACAGTTATATTATGAGTTTATATGTTTTGATGTACCGAAGGTAGTTCGGAGTCCCGGATGTGATCATGGACATAACGAGGAGTCTCGAAATGGTCGAGACATGAAGATTGATATATTGGACGACTATATTCAGACACCGGAATGGTTTCAGGGGTTATCGGATATATACCGGAGTACCAGGAGGTTACCGGAACCCCCCCCCCCCCGGGGATTTAATGGGCCTACATGGGCCTTAGTGGAGAAGAGGAGAGGCGGCTAGGGCAGGCCGCGCGCCCCTCCCCCATTGGTCCAAATTGGACAAGGAGGGGGGCGGCGCCCCCCCCCCCTTCCTTCCTCTCTCTCTCCTCTTTCCCCCTTCTCCTAATCCAACAAGGAAGGGAGGGAGTCCTACTCCCGTTGGGAGTAGGACTCCTCCTGGCGCGCCCCTCTCCTGGCCGGCCGCCTCTCCTCCCCTTGCTCCTTTATATACGGGGGCAGGGGGCACCCCAAATACAACAATTGATCATTGATCTTTTAGCCGTGTGCGGTGCCCCCCTCCACCATAGTCCACCTCGATAATATCGTAGCGGTGCTTAGGCGAAGCCCTGCGTCGGTAGAACATCATCATCGTCACCACGCCGTTGTGCTGACGAAACTCTCCCTCAACACTCGGCTGGATCGGAGTTCGAGGGACGTCATCGGGCTGAACGTGTGCTGAACTCGGAGGTGCCGTGCGTTCGGTACTTGATCGGTCGGATCGTGACGACGTACGACTACATCAACCGCATTGTGCTAACGCTTCCGCTTTCGGTCTACGAGGGTACGTGGACATACTCTCCCCTCTCGTTGCTATGCATCACCATGATCTTGCGTGTGCGTAGGAATTTTTTTGAAATTACTACGTTCCCCAACATGGGCATGATGAACCCCTCCGTGATGGTGTCTAGATTGGATCTGGTGGTTCTGGAACTTATGGCAGCTGGAATTGATTTTCGTCGACTCCCCTAGGGTTTCTGGAATATTGGGGTATTTATTGAGCAAAGAGGCGGTGCAGGAGGCCACCGAGGTGGGCACAACCCACCAGGGCGCGCCTGGGCCTCCTGGCGCGTCCTGGTGTCTTGTGCTCACGTCGGGCTCCCTCTTCGGTACTTCTTTGGCCCACTGGATGTCTTCTGGTCCATAAAAAATCCACAAAAAGTTTCGCTGTGTTTGGACTTTGTTTGTTATTGATTTCCTACGATGTTAAAAACATGCAGAAAATAAAAACTAGCACTAGGCACTATGTCAATAGGTTAGTACCAAAAAATGATATAAAATGATTGTAAAACTTCCAAGAATGATAATATAACAACATGGAACAATCAAAAATTTAGATACGTTGGAGACGTATCATTGCTTCGGTCAGGATGGTCGCAGTGGCCTTTGATGGAAAAGGACTGGCGGGGGGCTGGTCCCTTCATGATTTGTGCCCGGTAGGCCTAACATCCCGGCAACAGAACAAGAGGGTACTAGCAGGATAGCCTGCCGGGGGAACTCATTTATTTAGAAATATAGAGGCATCCCACCTCTGAATGGACATATACATGCACGAGTCATCGACAAGGTTTATGTTTTTCATTAATATGCTGATCAAACAAGTATAAACCTTACAGGACACATACATGGATTCACGTTTTCCCCTCCTTCTTCGAAACTACAGGGGGGCGAAGAAGGCGGAGGGAAGGCCTGGCTGGGATTCGGCGCCTCCCAGGATCAGGGTGGCGCCATTTCCTAGCTAGGAGGAAGAAACCGGAGGGCAGGGGCGGATGGTGACGCTACCACAAGCCCAGACGACGGCGGCGGAGTCACCGGCAAACACGACTCGTCGGAACGGTCACTCCCGTTCTTGAGACGTCATGGGTGCCGCCGCCTTCCGTACCGCTGCCGCCCGAAGCCCCCGCCATGACAGCCAAATCGGGCGCCATGCTCTCTAGGTAATCCCACAGAGAGCATGGTCGTCCCCGACGGCCCAAAGATCAGGAGCAACCGCACATTAAGAAAGCATGCATGGGAGCAGGGAGCTCTCCCGCACACCGAGCGGATGGTACCCGGGGTGGGCGGATCCGCCTTTACCGATGGCGAGCCCATTCTGCAACCTTCCTCGGGCACTGCAAGAGGAGGAGGAATAGGCCACGTTCGACTACCACGCCTTACGTTCGTTACAGGCTTCGGCGTGGTGTCGCTTGTGTTGCCCCTCACTAAAATTGAAGCCACGGGCAGCCTGACGACAAGCGCACCGGAATTGCCACCTTCGGTGCTACCACTGCACCGCCCGCCCGCCCTCCTGAAGCTTGCGAGGAGATGAGGAAGGAACCTAGCTCCAACAAAGGCATGACTACGCCTCTTACGGGCCAGCACCAGACTCACTCCTCAAGCATCAACACGAGCATTCGGCATCGCTAACCTCAAGCTACTACCTGGGGCCTGGCCCCAGGCACTCCCCTTCGGCATGACCAACAGAAAGCAGAAGATGGAGGAGAAGGGATGTGAGGATGAGTGCCTCCGCTCCTCCCCTGCCCCTCCTTTTATAGGCGGGTCGAGGAAGGGAGTCGATCCCCCGATGAGTAATCGCCGCCCTCCTCCACCAATTCAAGAAGACCGGGCCCCTGCCTTGATGCACTCCCGCACCACGCGGCTCCGTTACCTAACCAAATCGATGCATGCAGCATACGTGGCTAAGGATAAGAGCATGGTGGGAAGAGTGAATTGGCAGTTACTCGCCCGTGCGTTAAAGTCATTCACGGGCCATAACAAGCATGGCCCCACCACAGTTGGCATTACGCGACGCGCGGAAGAACCGGAAACTGGCCTGACTCAAGTCAATGAAGAAGCAAAGAAGATCTCAAGGCGCCAGCCACTTCTACGCCCCTTCCTGTGCACTGGTTAGGACCTACCCCGACGACGCCCGGCAATGCGTTCGGGCCAGGCCCGGGGGCTCCTGTTGGTGCAACAAACCCTGGGTCCGTTGCCCAGACTGTGCACAGGCGCAAGATCAAGATCACAACACCAAGGTCAGACCAAGCAAGAAGGATCAATTCCTCGAAGGATCCAAGCACAGATCGAGAAGACCAAGACTGGCCAAAGAGGCAAGATACCACTAAGGGAAGAACCTCCCTTGTCGGGCGGACGGGCCTGGCAAGGTTGGGTTTGCCCCGGAAGGTTCAGATCATCCCGGCAGGCCTGTGATGACCCACAAGTATAGCGGATCAATCGTAGTCCTCTTGATAGGTAAGAGTGTCGAACCCAAGAAGGAGCAGAAGGAAATGACAAGTAGTTTTCAGCAAGGTATTCTATGCAAGCACTGAAATTATCGGTAACAGATAGTTTTGTGATAAGATAAATCATAACGGGTAACAAGTAATAGAAGTAAACAAGGTGCAGCAAGGTGGCCCAATCCTTTTTGTAGCAAAGGACAAGCCTGGATGGACTCTTATATAAAGAAAAGCACTCCCGAGGACACATGGGAATTGTTGTCAAGTTAGTTTTCATCATGCTCATATGATTCGTGTTCGTTACTTTGATAATTTGATATGTGGGTGGACCGGTGCTTGGGTGCTGCCCTTCCCTGGACAAGCCTCCCACTTATGATTAACCCCTCTCGCAAGCATCCGCAACTACAAAAGAAGTATTAAGGTAAACCTAACCATAGCATGAAACATATGGATCCAAATCAGCCCCTTACGAAGCAACGCAAAAACTAGGGTTTAAGCTTCTGTCACTCTAGCAACCCATAATCTACTTATTAATTCCCAATACCTTCCCCTAGGCCCAAATAACGGTGATGTTTCATGTAGTCGATGTTCACATAACACCACTAGAGGAAAGACAACATACATCTCATCAAAATATCGAACAAATACCAAATTCACATGATTACTTATAACAAGACTTCTCCCATGTCCTGAGGAACAAACGTAGCTACTCACAAAGCATATTCATAATCATAATCAGAGGAGTATTAATTATCATTAAGGATCTGAAAATATGATCTTCCACCGAATAAACCAACTAGCATCAACTACAGGGAGTAATCAACACTACTAGCAACCCACAGGTACCAATCTGAGGTTTTGGGACCAAGATCGAATACAAGAGATGAACTAAGGTTTGAGAGGAGATGGTGCTGGTGAAGATGTTGATGGAGATTGACTCCCTCTCGATGAGAGGATCGATGGTGATGACGATGGCGATGATTTCCCCCTCCGAGAGGGATGTTTCCCCGGCAGAACAGCTCCGCTAGAGCCCTAGATTGGTTCTGCCCAGGTTCCGCCTCGAGACGACGGTGCTTCGTCCCGAAAGCTTCCTCTTGATTTTTTTAGGGTAAAAGACACCATATAGAAGAAGATGGGCACCGGAGGCCTGCCAGGGGGGCCACAAGGTCGGGGGGCCGCCCAGGGGGTAGGGCGCGCCATCCACCCTTGTGGCTGGCTGGTGGCCCCCCTCTGGTTCTTTTTTCGCCCGATATTTTTTATATATTCCAAAAATAAGCTCCATGAAGTTTCAGGACTTTTGGGGTTGTGCAGAATAGGTCTCTAATATTTGCTCCTTTTCCAGCCCAGAATTTCAGCTGTCGGCATTCTTCCTCTTCATATAAACCTCGTAAAATAAGAGAGAATAGGCATAAGTATTGTGATATAATGTGTAATAACAGCCCATAATGCATTAAATATCAATATAAAAGCATGATGCAAAATGGACGTATCAACTCCCCCAAGCTTAGACCTCGCTTGTCCTCAAGCGAAAGCCGATATCGATAAATATGTCCACATGTTTAGAGATAGAGGTGTCGATAAAATAAAATACGGACATGAGGGCATCATGATTATCTTTAGAACAGATATAATGCCATATAATTTCTTATGCTCAAGTAACAATTCATTCACAAGGTAAAGTATGAATCGGAAACTTCATTGAAAACTAACAAACTATGATCTCAGTCATTGAAGCAATTGCAATTTATCATAACATCGAAAAGAGTCAATAAAGAGCTTTTCAGCAAGTCCACATACTCAACTATCATATAATCTTTCACAATTGCTAACACTCACGCGATACTTATGGGTACAAATTTTCCATCGGACACAGAGAAAGATAGGGGCTTATAGTTTCGCCTCCTAACCTTTTACCTCAAGGGTAATGTCAACGATAATAATTTATGATAACTTACATCCGAGTGGATATATATATCCGGATCTCTCCAACACATAGAGCTTTCTAAAGGAAAAAGTATAAAAAGGAAAGGTGATGATCACCATGACTCTTATATAGGGGTAGAAGATAAAAATAAAAGATAGGCCCTTCGCAGAGCGAAGCAGAGGTTGTCATGCGCTTTTATGGTTGGATGTAGAAAATCTTAGTGCAATAGAATGTCATTTTATATTGCCGCTTGTGATAAGGACCTTTATTATGCAGTCCGTCGCTTTTATTTCTTCCATATCACAAGTTCGTAAAAATCTTATTTTCTTCACACTAATAGATCATACATATTTAGAGAACAATTTTTATTGCTTGCACCGATGACAACTTACTTGAAGGATCTTACTCAATCCATAGGTAGGTATGGTGGACTCTCATGGCAAAACTGAGTTTAGGAATATTTGGAAGCATAAGTAGTATCTCTACTTGGTGCAAAGAATTTGGCTAGCATGAGGGGGAAAGGCAAGCTCAACAAGTTGGATGATCCATGACAATATAACTTCTATTCGGATATAAGAAAACATAACCTATTATGTTGTCTTCCTTGTCCAACATCAACCTTTTAGCATGTCATATTTTAATGAGTGCTCACAATCACAAAATATGTCCAAGATAGTATATTTATATGTGAAGCCTCTCTTTCTTTATTACTTCCTATTAATTGCAACAATGACCAAAACTATGTTTGTCAACCCTCAACAACTTTTATTCATCATACTCTTTATATGTGAAGTCATTACTCTCCATAAGATCAATATATGATCTTTTTATTTCTCTTTATTTCTTCTTTTATTTAATTCCCTCAAGATCATAGCAAGAAAGCAAAGCCCTTATCTCAAAACTACTCTTTATTATATATCTCATGGACTTGATTACATAGATAGAGCATAAAGCAAAACTCAAAGCTAGATCATACTAAAACTTTATTCTACTAGATCAAGATATAACCAAAAGGATCGAACTAAGAAAAGCGATAAAGATAAATATGTGATGGTGATACGATACCGGGGCACTCCCCCAAGCTTGGCAGTTGCCAAGGGGAGTGCCCATACCCATGTATTTAGATCTCTTTCTTTGGAGGTGGTAATGTGATATTCTTGGCGATGATGCCCCTTAGGATACGATTCTCCTCCTCGAGCTTATTAATTTGCTGCTTAAGGTCCATTACTTCCTTGCGAAGTTTACCCATGACGGCTAGAGCTCCATCCATCCATGGGTGTTTCCTGGTTGCGGGAGAGAAAGCAACACTCTTTTTCATATTTTCATAAGAGAGAAATCTAGCATTGGGAGGAATAACCAAATTTGGTATTGCTGAGCTCTGAAGTCCCTCCAGCATAAATCTAGTTTGAAGACGAGAGGTAACTTCTTGGTCCTCCTCCATAGCATCAACTCTTTTCAAGTCAGCCTCCATCTCTTCCTCCGTTGCTTGCCCAAATGGGTTGTCTTCGCTGTACGCTCCTGGACCCGGTGTTGGGTGAGATACACGACTCTTCCCGACTGACTCCTGCGAAGACATCTTGCTCCAAATCTGCTGCAGAAATAGCTCAAAATGAAAACAGAGGATTTTGTCGTGGTACGGTGGTCAAAATCTTTGGGAGATTATATAATGAATTTTTACCGACCATAAGAAGTATTCTGCAAGAAAACGGAGTCCGGAGGGCACACGGGGTATCCACAAGGTGGGGGCGCGCCCAGGGGGGTAGGGCGCGCCCTCCACCCTTTTGGTGGCCTCGTGTCTCTTTCGGACTACTTTTAATTTTCCTAATTTTTAAATATTCCAAAACGGAGAAAATTTATCATTGGAAACGTTTTGGAGTTGGTTTACTTACTGTACCACATACCTACTCCTTTCCAGAGTCTGAAATGTTCTGGAAAGTGTCCCTTATGTACTCCTCCGGTGTTACGGTGTCAATTATATTGGTCTCAACATTTATGGGAGTACCTGAGATATAATGTTTGATTCTTTGACCGTTTACCACCTTCGGGTTTGTGCCTTCGGCGTTGTTAATTTTTATGGCACCAGAACAATAGACCTCCTCGATGATGTAAGGGCCTTCCCATTTAGAGAGAAGCTTTCCTGCAAAAAATCTTAAACGAGAGTTGTGTAGCAAAACATGATCACCTACATTAAACTCATGTTTTGTATCCTTTTATCATGCCATCTTTTAACTTTTTCTTTAAACAACTTGGCATTCTCATAGGCTTGGGTTCTCCATTCATCAAGTGAGCTAATGTCAAATAACCTCTTCTCACCGGCAAGTTTGAAATCATAATTGAGCTCTTTAATAGCCCAATATGCCTTATGTTCCAGTTCGAGAGGTAAATGACATGCTTTTCCATAAACCATTTTATACGGAGACATACCCATAGGATTCTTATAAGCAGTTCTATAAGCCCACAAAGCATCATCAAGTTTATTATACCAATTCTTTCTTGATCTAGTAATAGTCTTTTACAAGATTAATTTAATCTCTCTATTGCTCAATTCTACTTGACCACTAGACTGAGGATGATATGAAGATGCGATTATATGATTAACATCATATTTAGCAAGCATTTTACGGAAAGCACCATGAATAAAATGTGAACCACCATCAGTCATTAAATATCTAGGGACTCCAAACCTCGGAAAAATAACTTCTTTAAGCATCTTAATAGAAGCGTTATGATCAGCACTACTAGTTGGAATAGCTTCTACCCACTTAGTAACCTAATCAGCAACAACTAAAATATGTGTATACCCATTAGAGGAAGGAAAAGGTCCCATATAATCAAAGCCCCAAACATCAAATGGTTCAATAACAAGTGAATAGTTCATAGGCATTTCCTGACGTCTACTAATATTACCAATTCTCTGGCATTCATCACAAGACAAGACAAACTTACAAGCATCTTTAAAGAGAGTGGGCCAATAGGACACGGATTGCAATACCATATGTGCAGTTCTATCTCCAGCGTGGTGTCCTCCGTAAGACTCAGAGTGGCACTTGCGTAGGATCTGTTCATGTTCATGCTCAGGTACACAACGTCTAATAACACCATCTAGTCCTACTTTATAAAGGTGTGGGTCATCCCAGAAGTAATGTCTTAAATCATAGAAAAACTTTTGCTTTTGCTGGTATGTGAAACTAGGTGGTATAAATTTAGCAACAATATAATTAGCATAATCAGCATACCATGGAGCATTACGAGAAGCATTTATGAAATGTAATTGCTCATCAGGAAAGCTATCATCAATAGGTAGTGGGTCATCAAGAACATTTTCTAACCTAGACAAGTTGTCTGCAACGGGGTTTTTAGCTCCCTTTCTATCAATGATATGCAAATCAAATTCTTGTAGCAAGAGAACCCATCTAATAAGTCTAGGTTTAGCATCTTTCTTTTCCATAAGATATTTAATAGCAGCATGATCAGTGTGAACGGTTACATTGGAATCAACAATATAAGGTCTGAACTTATCACATGCAAATACAACTGCTAAAAATTATTTTTCAGTGGTAGCATAATTTCTATGGGTACTGTCTGGAGTTTTACTAGCATACTGAATAACATTTAATTTCTTATCAACTCTTTGTCCTAGAACAGCACCTACAGCATAATCACTAGCATCACACATAATTTCAAAGGGTAAATTCCAATCAGGTGGCTGAACAATAGGTGTAGAAATCAAGGCTTTCTTAAGTATTTCTAATGCTTCTACACGATCATCATCAAAAACAAAAGGAACATATTTTTGTAAGAGATTAGTGAGAGGCCTAGAAATTTTAGAGAAGTCTTTAATAAACCTCCTATAGAAACCAGCATGACCAAGGAAACTTCTTATACCTTTGATATCTTTAGGACACGACATCGTTTCAATAGCATCTACTTTAGCTTTATCAACTTCAATACCTCTTTCAGAAATTTTATGCCCCAAGACAATACCTCCACTAACCATAAAGTGGCACTTCTCCCAATTCAAGACAAGATTAGTTTCTTCACATCTCTTCAAAACTCGATCAAGGTTGCTTAAGCAATCATCAAAAGAAGTTCCGTAAACGGAGATATCATCCATGGAAACCTCAACAATCTTTTCACAAAAGTCAGAGACTATAGCCGTCATACATCTTTGAAAGGTAGCAGGTGCATTACATAAACCAAAGGCATACGTCTATAAGCAAAGGTATCGAAAGGGCAAGTAAAAGTGGTTTTCTCTTGATCCTCTTTTAACACAGATATTTGAGAGAAACCAGAATAACCATCTAGAAAGCACAAATGTGTATGTTTAGATAGCCTTTCTAGCATTTGATCAATAAAAGGCAAAGGGTAATGATCTTTCTAGTAGCTTTATTTAATTTGCGGAAATCATTACCATTCTATAGCCTGTAACAATTCTTTGTGGAATCAATTCATTTTTATCATTAGGAACAACAGTAATACCTCCCTTCTTAGGGACACAATGAACAAGACTTACCCATTGACTATCAGCAATAGGGTAAATTATACCTACCTCCGAAGCTTTAGTATTTCATTTCTTACCACTTCTTTCATCTTAGGATTTAACCGTTGTTGATGATCAACAATTGGTCTTGCATGTGCTTATCTGTGGTGACAATGGGATATTCACGTGATCTACTTGATGTATGTTTTTGTGATCAACTTGCGGGTTCAGTGACCTTGTGAACTTATGCATAGGGGTTGGCACACGTTTTCGTCTTGACTCTCCGGTAGAAACTTTGGGGCACTCTTTGAAGTTCTTTGTGTTGGTTGCATAGATGAATCTGAGATTGTGTGATGCATATCGTATAATCATACCCACGGATACTTGAGGTGACATTGGAGTATCTAGGTGACATTAGGGTTTTGGTTGATTTGTGTCTTAAGGTGTTATTCTAGTACGAACTCTTGAATAGATCGATCAGAAAGAATAACTTTGAGGTCGTTTCGTACCCTACAATAAGCTCTTCGTTTGTTCTCCGCTATTAGTGACTTTGGAGTGACTCTTTGTTGCATGTTGAGGGATTGTTATATGATCTAATTATGCTATTATTGTTGAGAGAACTTGCACTAGTGAAAGTATGAGACCTAGGCCTTGTTTCCTAGCATTGCAATACCATTTACGCTCACTTTTATTGCTTGCTACCTTGCTGTTTTTATATTTTCAGATTACAAAAACCTATATCTACCATCCATATTGCACTTGTATCACCATCTCTTCGCCGAACTAGTGCACCTATACAATTTACCATTGTATTGGGTGTGTTGGGGACACAAGAGACTCTTTGTTATTTGGTTGCAAGGTTGCTTGAGAGAGACCATCTTCATCCTACGCCTCCCACGGATTGATAAACCTTAGGTCATCCACTTGAGGGAATTTTGCTACTGTCCTACAAACCTCTGCACTTGGAGGCCCAACAACGTCTACAAGAAGAAGGTTGTGTAGTAGACATCAAGCAATTTCTGGCGCCATTGCCGGTGAGGTGAGTGCTTGAAGGCATATCTTTAGATCTTGCAATAGAATCTTTTAGTTTCTTGTTTTATCAATAATTTAGTTTATAAAAGAAAACTACAAAAAAATGGAATTGAGGGTGCCTCATATGCTTCATCTTTTTAATATCTTTCATGAAAATAAGGATTCCGATAATTGTGCCAAAATGTTAGAAGAAGAATGCATTAAAATGTTTGGCACTAAATCTTTGAATGATGAGCATGATTTCAATGTTGTTAGTATGAACTCTTTGAATATTCATAGTACTAATGATGATTGCACTAGTCATGATGAAAATGTCTCTTATAAGCATGTCAACTTTTGTGGAATACATAGAGTCTGCAAGTACACACCAAATAGGGAAGATAGATTTTGCAAGAGGCATAAGTATTTAGAAACTAAATGGTTGCAAGAAAGGCTAGATGTTTGTGCTGAAAATTTAAATTTTCTTAGCCATCCTTGTGAACTTTGCAATGAGCGTGGTCATTTAAATATCCAATGCAAATTGTTTCATGATCGAATCATGTCCAAAAATTGTGATGACTTGATTTCCCTTGCACATCATCATGAACTTAGTTTGCTTTTGGGTTATGAAGAAATGAAACATATAGCTAAGAATATTCCAGAATTTTCCCTTGAGAGAGTTCTTGATTTTGATCTAGAAGAAATTTTTATGTATTGTGCAGTGAATTGCATTGAAAATACATATATTTCCAATTACACAAAGACAAGAAAACAAATAGACGATGAAGAGAATACTAATGAAAGGGAAGAGACTTCCCAATATCCTCCTATTATTTCTTATGATGAATCAGGTAACGAGGAGGAGCCTTCTATTCAACCAATCTCATTAATAAGGAGCTCCAAAAAGAGGATTAAACCCACACATAATGTGAAGAAGAAAAAGAAAAGACGGAGAAGCAAAGTTTAAAAGGCATCCCTCCCAAATGATGTTGCTCCTATTACTCATTGTGAAGATGATAATTGCTATACTATTGGTGCTATCCATACTATTAATGATGAGAGTGATTATGCTTATGATATGAAAAGGCCCAAGCTTGGGGATGCTATGTTTGATGAGAATGACATGTTTGAGAATTTATTTGCTGCAATTAATGTTTGTCCCAAGCCTGGGGATGCTATGTTTAATGAAGATGATATTTTTAGCCTCCCAAGTTTTGATGAGCAAATTTATTATGATGATAGCATGCCTCCTATTTATGATGATTATTGTGATGACACTTATGCTATAAAAAGTAGTGATGATTATATTTATAAAACTTGTCATGATTATAATTACCCCTTTTCTGAACATTACTCTTTTCATGTGGAAACAATTTATAGTATTCGAGTCTCTTATGATACTCCCACTATTCTGAATGAGAAGAATTTTGCTTATGTGGAGAGTAATAAAATTTCTATGCTGGTAGATCATGAAAAGAATGCTTTATGTGATGGTTATATTGTTGAATTTATTCATGATGCTACTGAAAATTATTGTGGGGGAAGAATATATGCTTGTAGGAATTGCAACAATATCAAGTTTCCTCTCTATGTGTTAAAAGTTTTGAAGTTATGCTTGTTTTGCCTTCCTATGCTAGTTGATTATTGTTCCCATAAGTTGTTTGCTCACAAAATACCTATGCATAGGAAGTGGTTTAGACTTAAATGTGCTAGTCATATTCTTCATGATGCTCTCTTTATGTTTCAATTCTTATCTTTTATGTGAGCATCATTGAAATCATCATGCCTAGCTAGGGGCGTTAAACATTAGCGCTTATGAGGAGGCAACCCAATTTTATTTTTGTTCTTTGATTTTTGCTCCTGTTTAGTAATAAATAATTCATCTAGCCTCTGTTTAGATGTGGTTTTATGTTTTAATTAGTGTTTGTGCCAAGTAGAACCTTTGGGAAGACTTGGGTGAAGTCTTTGCGATCTTGCTGTAAAAAACAGAAACTTTTGCGCTCACGAGATTAGATGCCATTTTTTACTGGAGAGTGATTTTAGGTTGATTCTTTTTGAAGATGATTAATATATAAATTCCTCACGTCCACCAATTTATTTAAGAATTTTTGGAGTTCCATAAGTATTTGTTTAAGTCAGATTACTACAGACTGTTCTGTTTTTGACAGATTCTGTTTTCACTGTGTTGTTTGCTTATTTTGATGAATCTATGAGTAGTATCGGAGGGTATGAACCATAGAGAAGTTTGAATACAGTAGATATTACACCAATATGAATTTAGAATGAGTGCACAACAGTACCTAAGTGGTGATTTATTTTCTTTTACTAACGGAGCTTACGAGTTTTCTGTTAAGTTTTGTGTTGTGAAGTTTTCAAGTTTTGGGTAAAGATTCGATGGACTATGGAATAAGGAGTGGCAAGAGCCTAAGCTTGGGGATGCCCAAGGCACCCCAAGGTAAAATTCAAGGACAACCAAAAGGCTAAGCTTGGGGATGCCCCGGAAGGCATCCCCTCTTTCGTCTTCATCTATCGGTAACTTTACTTGAGACTATATTTTTATTCACCACATGATATGTGTTTTGCTTGGAGCGTCATTTTATTTTATTTAGTTTTGCTTGCTGTTTGAATAAAGTACTTAAGATCTGAAGTACTTAAATAAGAGAGAGTCCTCACATAGCTAAATAATTATCTGACTACTGATTGATCTTCACTTATATCTTTTTAGAGTAGTTTTGTCATTTACTCGTGTGCTTCACTTATATCCTATGAGTAAATCATTGAATGAATTGAATATCATAAATCTGAAATTATATATGTTTCATATGCTTATCCCATGGGGAGTAATGACTTCACATATAAGAAGTAGAGGTGGTAAATTTATTGAAGGTTAGCAAACATTGTATTGGTCACTTGAACAATCATGAAAGAATATTGAAGGAAGAGAGATTTCACATATAAATATACTATCTTGGACATCTTTTATAATTGTGAGGACTCATTAAAATATGATATGCTAAAAAGTTAATGTTGGACAAGGAAGACAACTTAATGGGTTATGTTTTCCTATATCCGAAACGTTATATTGTCTTGGATCATCCAACATGTTGAGCTTGCCTTTCCCTCTCATGCTAGCCAAATTCTTTGCACCAAGTAAAGATACTACTTGTGCTTCCAAACATTCCTTAACCCAGTTTTTCCATGAGAGTCCACCATACCTACCTATGCATTGAGTAAGATCCTTCAAGTAAGTTGTCATCGGTGCATGCAATAAAAAAATTGCTCCTTAAATATGTATGATCTATTAGTGCGAAGAAAATAAGCTTTATACGAACTTGTGATAGGGAAGAAATAAAAGCGACGGACTGCATAATAAAGGTCTTTATCACAAGAGGCAATATAAAGTGACGTTCTTTTGCATTAAGATTTTGTGCATCCAACCATAAAAGCGCATGACAACCTCTGCTTCCCTCTGCAAAGGGTCTATCTTTTACTTTTACCTTCTACCCTTATACAAGAGTCATGGTGATTTTCACCTTTCCTTTTTACACTTTTTCCTTTGGCAAGCACTTTGTGGTAGAGCGATCCGGATATATATATCCACTTGGATGTAGGTTTTCATAAATTATTATTGTTGACATTGCCCTTGAGGTAAGAGGTTGGGAGGCGAAACTATAAGCCCCTATCTTTCTTTGTGTCTGATTAAAACTTTGAACCCATAAATATCACATGAGTGTTAGCAATTGTGAAAGATTATATGATAGTTAAGTATGTAGAGTTTGCTGAATCAAAGCTCTTACATAGACCCTTCCCGAAAATAAGATGAACTGTAATTGTTTGATGACTAAGAGCACGGTTTGTTAGTTTTCAAGAAAGTTTATGATCTATACTTTAACATGTGAATAGTTTGTTACTTGATCATGAGAAGTTTTACGAGATGAGCTACTGTTATGACATATAACGATGCTCGAAAAGGTGATTGAAATTATCATTGATCAAAATTGTACACCTGCTAGCATTCACACTTCATAAATTATTTCTTTTATCATTTACCTACTCGAGGACGTGCAGGAATTAAGCTTGGGGATGCTGATACATCTCCAACGTATCTATAATTTATGAAGTATTCATGCTATTATATTATCCATCTTAGATGTTTTATATGCATTTATATGCTATTTTATATGATTTTTGGGACTAACCTATTAACCTAGAGCCCAGTGCCAGTTTCTTTTTTTTCCTTGTTTTTGAGTTTTACAAAAAAGGAATACCAAACGGAGTCCAATTGACGTGCCAATTTTTGACATTTTTTATCGACCAAAAGAAGCCCGCGGAGTAAAAGAGTTGGGCCAGAAGAGCCCCGAGTCGTCCACGAGGGTGGAGGGCGCGCCCTAGCCCCCTGGGAGCGCCCCCTGCCTCGTGGACGACTCGGAGACCCCCCTGACGTGAAACCAACGCCAAAATTCCTATAAATATAGAAACCCCCAGAAAGAAACCTAGATCAGGAGTTCCGCCGCCGCAAGCCTCTATAGCACCAAAAACCAATCGGGACCCTATTCCGGCACCCTGCCGGAGAGGGGGATCCATCACCGGTGGCCATCTTCATCATCCCGACGCTCTCCATGACGAGGAGGGAGTAGTTCACCCTCGGGGCTGAGGGTATGTACCAGTAGCTATGTGTTTGATCTCTCTCTCTCGTGTTCTTGATGTGGCATGATCTTGGTGTATCGCGAGCTTTGCTATTATAGTTGGATCTTATGATGTTTCTCCCCCTCTATCTCTTGTAATGGATTGAGTTTTCCCTTTGAAGTTATCTTATCGAATTGAGTCTTTAAGGATTTGAGAACACTTGATGTATGTCTTGCATGTGCTTATCTGTGGTGACAATGGGATATTCACGTGATCTACTTGATGTATGTTTTGGTGATAAACTTGCGGGTTCAGTGACCTTGTGAACTTATGCATAGGGGTTGGCACACGTTTTCGTCTTGACTCTCCGGTAGAAACTTTGGGGCACTCTTTGAATTTCTTTGTGTTGGTTGAATAGATGAATCTGAGATTGTGTGATGCATATCGTATAATCATACCCACGGATACTTGAGGTGACATTGGAGTATCTAGGTGACATTAGGGTTTTGGTTAGTTTTTGTCTTAAGGTGTTATTCTAGTACGAACTCTTGAATAGATCGATCAGAAAGAATAACTTTGAGGTGGTTTCGTACCCTACAATAATCTCTTCGTTTGTTCTGCGCTATTAGTGACTTTGGAGTGACTCTTTGTTGCATGTTGAGGGATTTTTATATGATCTAATTATGCTATTATTGTTGAGAGAACTTGCACTAGTGAAAGTATGAACCCTAGGCCTTGTTTCCTAGCATTGCAATACCATTTACGCTCACTTTTATCGCTTGCTACCTTGCTATTTTTATATTTTCATATTACAAAAACCTATATCTACCATCCATATTGCACTTGTATCACCATCTCTTCGCCGAACTAGTGCACCTATACAATTTACCATTGTATTGGGTGTGTTGGGGACACAAGAGACTCTTTGTTATTTGGTTGCAGGGTTGCTTGAGAGAGACCATCTTCATCCTACGCCTCCCACGAATTGATAAACCTTAGGTCATCCACTTGAGGGAAATTTGCTACTGTCCTACAAACCTCTGCACTTGGAGGCCCAACAACGTCTACAAGAAGAAGGTTGCGTAGTAGACATCAAGCAATTTCTAGCGCCGTTGTCGGGGAGGTGAGTGCTTTAAGGTATATCTTTAGATCTGGCAATCGAATATTTAGTTTCTTGTTTTATCACTAATGGAATTGAGGGTGCCTCTGCTTCATCTTTTTAATATCTTTCATGAAAATAAGGATTTCGTTAATTGTGCCAAAATGTTAGAAGAAGAATGCATTAAAATGTTTGGCACTAAATCTTTGAATAATGAGCATGATTGCAATGTTGTTAGTATGAACTCTTTGAATATTCATAGTGGACGACTTCTTTAGCCGGTAAGACACCCATATACACAAATTCATTGAGCATGAGCTCTGAGACTTGGGAGGCTTCCCAGTGACAGGAAGTGGGAGCTTTAGACATGGCTGGCCGGGTTAATAACTGCAGATAAAAGGTGAAGGTATGGCGGATTAAAACTACAGTGATGAGCCGCCTAAGGAAATTATATGACATCTCAACAGTGATGGGCCAGTTATAACTATAAGACGGTAAACACATTGCGGTGAGCCATTAAGAAATTATAAGCCGCCCTAGCCATGGAGTGAAGTGACTATCATGCTATGAGAATATGGCGGGTTAAGTTATGAAAGTATAAGCGGGCAACATGTTGACGGGTTAATTGAAAGGAGCAGTTTTTGGAATTCTTTGTGAGTCACAAGTTCATTGTTAAGCCGCCCAAAAAGTGAAAGGTGGGTCAATTATTGCTACTTCTTGAGCTTGCATTGGTTTTTCCCTTGAAGAGGAAAGGGTGATGCAGCAAAGTAGAGATAAGTATTTCCCTCAGTTAAGAACCAAGGTATCAATCCAGTAGGAGATACACGCAAGTCTCCAATCTATGCACCTGCACAAACAATCAAACACTTGCAAGGATGAGATATGATAGAGATAGATATAGAAGCTTACAAACACCTAAAAAAATAAAAGTAAATAAATTACAGCAAGGTATTTTTGGGTTTTTTGGTTTATAGATCTGAAAATATATGATGGAAAATAGACCCAGGGGCCATAGGTTTCACTAGAGGCTTATCTCCTGAAGGAAAACAATACGGTGGGCGAACAAATTACTAGCAATTGATAGAAAAGCGCAAAGTCATGACGATATCCAAGGCAATGATTATGAATATAGGCATCACATCTGTGTCAAGTAGACCGAAATGATTCTGCATCTACTACTATTACTCCACACATCGACCGCTATCCAGCATGCATCTAGAGTATTAAGTTCACACGTCGACCGCTATCCAGCATGCATCTAGAGTATTAAGTTCACACGTCGACCGCTATCCAGTATGCATCTAGAGTATTAAGTTCATAAGAACAGAGTAACGCATTAAGTAAGATGACATGATGTAGAGGGATAAACTCAAGCAATATGATGAAAACCCCATCTTTTTTACCCATGATGGCAACAATACAAATACGTGCCTCGCTAACCCTACTTTGTCACTTGGTGAGGACACCGCAAGATTGAACCCAAAACTAAGTACCTCTCCCATTGCAAGAAAAACCAATCTAGTTGGCCAAACCAAACCAATAATTCGAAAAGAAATACAAAGATATCAAATCATGCATATAAGAATTCAGAGAAGATTCAAATAATATTCATAGATAATCTGATCATAAATGCACAATTCATCGGATCTCGACAAACACACCGCAAAAGAAGATTACACCGGATAGATCACCAAGAACATCGAGGAGAATATGGTATTGAGGATCAACGAAAGTGAAGAAGCCATCTAGCTACTAGCTATGGACCCGTAGGTTTATGGTAAACTACTCACGCTTCATCGGTAGGGCAATAGAGTTGATGTAGATGCCCTTCGTGATCGAATCTCCCTCCGACTGGATGTAGGAAAAGGCCCTAAGATGGGATCTCATGGAAACAGAGGCTTGCGGCGGCGGAAAAGTATTTTGGTGGACGCTTCTGTTGGTTTGGGGATATTTGGTAATTTATAGGCCAAAGATTAGGTTTGGGGGAGTCTCGAGGAGCCCACATGCCAGGGGGCGCGCCCCCCTAGGGCGCTCCCTGAGGGCTTGTGGAGCCCTCAGGACTCTTCTGCCTTCCTATCCAAGTCCTACGTGTGTCTTCGGGTCCAAGAAAAATCATCGTAAATTTTTATTCCGTTTGTACTCCGTTTGATATTCTTTTTCTTTAAACTCAAAAACAAGGAAAAAACAGAAACTGGCTCTGGGCTCTGGGTTAATAAGTTAGTCCCAAAAATAATATAAAATAGCATAATAATGCATATAAAACATCCAAAACAGATAATATAATAGCATGGAACAATCAAAAATTATAGATACGTTGGAGACGTATCAATTATTATGGATCCAAGATTACTGAATTTCGCTAAGTATGGGGCAAATAGGTTTCACAGTTCACATCTATATTTTCGGATCTACGAATGGTGCAAAAAGGAAAATAATTGCTAGACCTAAAAGGGGCAGTGGCGCAAAAGCTAGTAGGTTGTATATTGATTGTGAAGAGGAAGCAATCTACACAGGATATAAGTTGTAAGGCTAAACTGCTACCGCACTACTCCTACTTCGTTTTTGGATTGAAATACAAGTTCTAGTCAGAAAAACAAGATGAACTTGGAAGAACACTGATGAACTCTATGAACTTGGATGACCTAATGCGGATCTGAGGAAGGAGAAGAAGGATACCTAATAGTGTTGGAGGAGAAAGGACGCGCGCCCCTGAGCTCTGGTCGCAGCAGGTTGATGCAGCGACCTCAACGGAGCAGCTGGCGAGGTTCGGCTGGTGCAGCGGAGCTCCGGTCGCGGTGGTCGCTGTGAACAAGAAGAAGTGGAGGCGACGGGGGTAAAAGTGAAAAAGGGCAGCCCCCCGTGCCTATTTATAAGGGAAAAGAAGGAACAGTAACAGACATACGCGAAGATTGATTAATGCAAAGATCCGTTGTGACATCATAAGGTTTTTTCTAAATTTATGAAGATGACGTCATCCCTTCGTATGGCAGGTTATGAAGATCTGTTCAAGGTCAAGCTTTAGAAGAATCAAAGAAGACTCGCCAACCAGAGATAGTGAAGATTGACATGAACAAGTCCAAATCAATCTGGGGCCTAATGTTGGGGATATAACCCCACGGTGAGACCCGCCCTAACTGGGTCGGGTTAGGCTATTGGCGACTCATAAAGGAAACCTTAGACAAGCCCAAGGAACCAAGACCCGGAGCCAGGAGGCGGCTTACGAGATGGACAGGTTTATGGCCCAAGACCAGAAGACGGTGCGTGACCCAGAGGTGTAAGCCGCCCAATGGCGACTTGCCAAAGAAGGCAAGGTGATGTAGAGCCGGCGTCGGTTACAAAGTGTAAGCCGGTCCGGACTCTGGTAAGCCCAGGGCCTCAACCTGTGTATATAAAGGTGAGTCCCTGCGGCGGGTTAGGGTCAGGTAATAATCAATCGATAGCTAGGTCAAGTGAATCTGCTCCCTTTTAATCGATACTCAAGCAATAGCAACAAGAGAAGGAGTAGGCTTTTACCTCCACCGTGAGGGGCCGAACCTGGGTAAACTCGTGTCTCTCGTCCTGCTCAACCCCTTTAAGCTAATCATCGTAGCCATGGCCTCGCACCTAAGTCCTTTCACAAGGGCATCTGCCGTGACAAAACCACGACAGTGTGTTTCTTTGAAATTATTTTCCTTTTTATTGAGTAATACTAAGGAGAAGACCACGATGGTTGAGTGGCTCTTATACGCATTACTATTTATTTAATAAAGAGCCCATATTACCTTGTCTTCTCCTTTTCGAATAAAATGTTTGCAGATTCCAGCTTAGTCCACTGCACTCTTGCACTATTATTATTTTCATATCATTCAGTCATGCAAGTGAAAGGCAATAATGACGATATGTGATGAAGTGACCGGGGCCGAGAGAAACGGGTATGAACTCAACTTGTTTTGTTTTTGTAAATATGTTTAACCTAGTATCCATGATTCAACATATTATGATCAAACATGTTTGCAATGACAATTAGAGATTATAGTTTCTCATGCCATGCTTAAGTAGCTAGGAGTGGATAATGATTTATCCTGGATGTCAACATGCACTAAAATGATTGTGATGTAGTATGATGATATCGTATCCTGCTCTGAATGTTTCAAGTGGCTTGACTTGGCACATGTTCATGCATGTAGTTGAAAACGGGCCGTAAGCCCAGCCCGTAAGCCCTAGCTCGGCTCCACAGTAGCCCATCAGCCTGGACCGTAAGCAATGGGCCGGCGGCTCGAGGACCGCTTATCCCACCTTTCCCCTCCTACCTCGTGGACTACTATATAAAGACCTCTCCCTCCTCCTTCTAGGGTTAGCAAAGGATTAGCTCAAGATAGATATAGAGCTTTGCTCATCCACTTACAACTCCCATGGAGTTCAAGGCCTCAATGTGAGAAGATCCCCCAAGTGGATTCAAGACCCCTTCATGGGAAGATCCTTCTAGGATTCAAGACCTCTCTCCTCCAAGGATTGGGATGAACTAGCTACCTTTGTATCCTCTTGTGTTGACTTTTGATGTTTGTACCTCTTATGTGTATGTGGATTTAGCGCATGTGTGATTTGGATCTCGTTGATTGAGTGATTTCCCTCTCATGTTCTTCGTGGGATCCCCTCCATTTCATGAAAGATCGGCCCCATAGGGTTCCACCCTACATCATCTTGGTACCATGAGCCACGTTGATCACAAATTTGGAGTCTCCCCCATCATTTTCTAGCCTGATTTTGTTGTGTTTTGTCCCAATTCAATAATGCCCACCAAAACTAGCCATACAAAAAAATTTGTGATTTGTTGGTTGGAATGTTTTGTTGATTTGGATCCAC
Source organism: Triticum aestivum (assembly GCF_018294505.1). Classification (NCBI taxonomy): domain Eukaryota; kingdom Viridiplantae; phylum Streptophyta; class Magnoliopsida; order Poales; family Poaceae; genus Triticum; species Triticum aestivum. The sequence goes on along the minus strand of NC_057814.1, from coordinate 500,392,496 downwards.
GGGTTTGTTGTGTTTCAGGTGGATCTAGCTTTTTCCCATCTTTTCCCTCACTTTCATCCACGAAACTCCCGCAATTTTGCTCAAATTTTTATTTTTCCCCAAAGTTTTCCTTGAGCTCATCCACGGATCTCAGGTCCCGGACATCCGGTCCATGTCCCGTACATCAGGCCGGACACCCGAACATCAGGCACCTGACAGCCACAAACACCTCCACCTTCGCCAAATTTTGCCAATTTTGACCGGGTTTCCGCTAACTCTTCCGCAAACCACCACCGCTTTCCGCAACCACCATCGCTATTCGTCTACCATTCGCAAATTTTGACACGCTTTGCCATTTGAGATTTTGAGCTTGCGGTTTCCATTTCCTAACGTGTTTCGGCTACTTAGGAACAATTCATCACCGACATCACCGCCGCTCATCTTTGCCACGAATTCGTCTCCGGCAATGACCACTTCCCCATTTTGTCACCCCAACCGTAAGCAAGGACGATAACCTCGAAGACATCATTGTACATTCTCCCTTGCCATTGTATTGTTAACCCCGAGCCCATTTTGCATCACTTTCTTATCGAGAATAGCCTTTTGGGTATTGCCGGGCAACGCTACTTGTGCACATTAGTGATACTTGTTCTGCGTAGCTATCCTAGCGTGCATATACCTTCATATCATCTCTTGTGTCATACGTTGTTCCCGCATATACACAATTGCTATCTTGGTTTGAGCATTTCCCATAAGTGGCCATATCAAAAAAGACAGAAAGAAAGAAAAGTTTTAAGCAAAGAGCAAACAAAGAGCTTGTAAGCAATAGCCATAGTATCACCACATTGCATACCAAATTGCAATACTCGATCATTTTGGATCATCGTGAGAAAATCATCAGGAATCATACATAAATAGCATACTTGGGATAGAAGTCGATACGTTTTGTCTCTCATAGGATGTGCACAAGTTTCGTATCTCACCTATTGAGCAATCGTGCTAGGGTCTCTCTAGTGTTGTGCAACAAGAGCGTTTTCCATGGATACCATATTTTGTGCTCATTCCTTGGTTGCACAATCCCATTTATCTATGTCTGTGTGTCTTTTCGTGTGCCACTAATTGCTATTGGTCTACTTGTCTCACTTGCGAATTTGTGAATCTCTTTCAACATCATTGCATCTTGCTAACAATTGCATAAATTTTGTGCCACTATCCTCACCAAGCTACTGCAAAGGCTTTACTTGTGTAGGTGTGAGAATCGACAAGATCCGGTACCAATTGTGCTACTTCCATAATACCATATTGTGTGATCATTGATCCGTCTTCAACATTGGATAAGGTACATTTGGTCTAGTTATTTTCTTTCTTCCACTCACATATTTCCTTGAGATGATGGATAGGCCGAGCACATCTACCAACCCTCTCTTTGATGAGCAAGAAGAGGAACTGAACAACTACGTCACCAAAAACCACCTCTTCGGCGTACAAAGAGCTTTGCATCAAGAAAATAAAGCTCTGGGTGGCCATGTCGAACAACTCGCCACCGACTTGCGACAACATGAAGCAAGAACAAGAGACTACCTTGACGCCAAGATGGCAACACAAATGGAAGACTTTCGAGCCACGATGGTCAACCGTGCTTCCTCAACATCATCGTCATCAATACGGCGCCACTCAAGCCGACACTCTTCGGAAACATCTTCGGATTCAAGTCTTCTACGAGCTCATTCGCATCGTCGTCAAGACCATGAAGATCATCAAGCTCCACAAAACTCATTTCATTGCAATGGTTTACAAGACCGCCTTCAGGAACATGAATGACATCGTCGACAAGCACATGATCCCATGGAACAAAAGCAAGCTCCATGACGGCAACAACAACAACAAGAAAACCAAGATGGCGACACCCTACAACAATAGCAACAACGCCGCGAGGAACAAGCGCTTGAAGCTCAACGTGACCTCCGAGAAGCAACACATGCCGTCAATGAGCACAACCGCTGTGTGCGTGAACGAGAAGAAGCTCTCCAACGAGAGCGATAAGAAGATGTCGCATGTCTCGAGGAACGCCAAGAATTGAGGAACCGTGCACGTATCCCACCCCCTCAAAGACAAGTTCACAAAGCGGAGCACGAGGAGCAAGCAAATGAGAATCCTCCTCCATGTCAAAGAGCGACAACGCCATCGCGCCCAACATAATGAAGAGCAACGCTACGGCAAGCTCAAGTTCGCCATGCCTAAGTTTTCCGAAGGTACCGATCCCGAAGACTACCTTTCATGGGCATTGAAGGTCGACAAGATATTCCGTCTTCACAACTATGAGGAAGAAAAGAAGTTTGATGGGGTAAAACACCTCGTATGAAAGGGTTACAATGTATATGGAGATAATGCCATCGATACTATGACTATGATGTCAAATGCTTCGAATTACCCCCGGCCTACCCTCTGACCTCACCTTAAAGTATGACCAGGCCTAAAGAATATATCTGGTGATACGACTCATTAGGTGATACGATGCTCCAATGTATCATGAACCGTTGATCATGTTCCAAGAGACATGGTGATGGGCATGTGATGACCAGCTCCTACATTGCAAAATATTCAAAACACACACACACACACACACACACACACACACACATCTATTATACTCTGAATTGAGCGCAACGTTGTTTATTGAGCAGTATAGGTGCATATTAGTTGACCGCAATATTTACACAGATATATTCTGGTCCTCTTCAAGATAAATCAAAACGCTCGTTTGCACGTACTCTACAAAACTCAATTAGCTTTAGTGGAGGCAAAGATAACGTAGACAGGTCAGTTGTCTAACTGCATCAGATTTTTATATTGTACAGAGTAGAGCGGACATGGAATTAGTGAAGACCAACTGAAAAAAGAATAAACAAGTATGTTTTTAATAATATTTTTATAGCTTATCATAATTCAAGATGATATGTAAAATAAAAAATACAAATGAAATAAATATGAAAATTCACGGATTTAACTTACCAAACCAGTATGTTATTATTTATGGACAAAGTAACAAAAAAATAGTAAATTTATTTTGTTGATTTCTGGGTTTGAATGTGTGTTTGCACATTGAAACATTTGTTTTTTTCTTATTATTATTATTATTATTATTATTATAGTAGACCAGTAGTAGAAAAAAGGCCTCGCCCTCAATTAAGAACATTTTTTTTCCGGAAATTTTTTTCAATCTATTCATCAATCATGGCAGTACAGAGAACACAAGAGGTAATAAAAATTACAACCAGGTCTATGGACCATCTAGTGACGACTACAAGCACTGGAGCGAGCCGAAGGCGCGCCGCCATCATCGCCCCTCTATCACCGGATTCGGGTAAACCTTGTTGTAGTAGACAGTCGAGAATTCGTCATGCTAAGGCCTCAAATGACCAGCACACCAGAGCAGCAAGCATCGCCGATGAAGAGAATTGTAGATCAGAAAGATCAAACCTGAAACCATACGAACGAAGATGAACAAAATGTACCCAAATAGATCCACCGAAGACCAGCACCGACCGAATCCCATGAGATCCGACGGAGACACACCTCCACACATCCTCCGACAACACTATTCACACCATCGGGACGGGGATAGGTGTGGGAGACATTATTACTACCGAGGGACATGCCGCCGCCACACAGCCCGAATCAAGACGTTCAACCTAGCAAAAACGAGAACGGGGTCCCTCCCATCGGCGGGGGGCCGAGATCCTCCGCACCTCCACAGGCCAAAGGCCATCGGAGGCGGGGCGGATCCGCGGCGCCGCCGATGGGAGGAGGAAGGAGACTTTTCTTGGGTAGGAGGATTTGGGGTAGTGTGCTCAATTAAGACCATGATCCAGAGGTTTTTCAAATATCTCAAAGGGGAGGAGGTGGCCATCACATGCGCATTCGTCATGTCGCTTGGAGCATGATCCACTGTTCATGATACACAGGAGCATCGTACCACCTAAGCAGCCGTATCACCAAATATATTCTATAATAACTAGAGTAAAACCGGAAAATACACGTGGAGCTCATCTGTGCTCCACACCCCTATACGCTAATAAATGTAAAAGAATACCAAAAATATTTAAAAAAATCTGAAATTTGGGAATATCAAACCTGAGTTCTCACGTTTTCAGGTATTTTTTCAAGAAATTTCACATGGGAGTAGATCGGGAACCCAAATTTGATATCCCCAAATCTCAGTTTTTCTTTTCAAATTTCTCGGTATTTTTTCAAATTTATTGTTTGTATAGAGGTGTGGAGCACCCGGGTGCCACAAATCCGCTTCCGATAAAACCCGCTTACTCTAGCGTCTGATCTGTGCATGAGTTCTTTGTATTTAGTCTTCTACTTTCGTTCATTTCTAATGTTTGCGCCACAACTTATTTAATTATGTGCACTCAAGCCTTAGAGCCAATTTATTTTTTTATAGAACATATCAAACAACTATATTTTGACCAGATTATATGCATGGCCGCAGAATAATTTATGTGACCTTTCAAAATAGGCATACCACATTATATTTTACATGATATTGATTTTAGCTTTCATATGCCTAACATTTTCCCTACGAATTCTCGATGCAACACACGGAGTATATTTGTACTTTCTGTCGCAGATTGCACAACATAAATTAACCATAGGATTTTCTTCAAGTTGGATAACAACTTAGTTTTCTTTTTGTAAAAGTCCAAAGAGGAGAGAAGGAGTTGTTTCTTATTATATTTTTGACGAAGTGCAACACTTCTTTTTTTCAAGAAAATTTCTTTTATTTATCTTCAAACATGACAGTACAACAAACACTAAAAATTATAAAAATTACATCCAGCTCCGTAAACGAACCTAGCGACGACTACAAGCACTAAAGCGAGCTGAAGACGCGCCGCCGTCATCGCCTCTACCTCGCCGGAGCCAGACAAAACTTGTTGAAGTAGACAGTCAGAAAGTCGTTGTGCTAAGAGCATCTCTAGCAGACCCCTTAAAATCGCAAACTGTAAAACTGGGATACGGGTCGGAAAAAAAATGCATTTTAAGGGTTCATTTTAGCTACGGCCGAACAGATACTGTAAAACAAACTGTAAAATTAGAATAAAGAGCTCCTTCCTCCAGTCCGGCCGCTGCCGCCCCTTCCCCAGCTGGCCGCGCCGGCCGCGCCCAACCCCGTCGCCCGCCGGCCGTGCCGCATCGCCCGTCGTCTGCGCCCCGTCCCTGCTGGTCGCGTCCCATCACCACACCGGCCGCGCCCAGGCTCGCCGGCCACGCGCCGTCGCATCCGCGTCCGCGCCCAGCCTCGCCGGCCACGCGCCGTCGCCTCCGCGTCTGCACCTTACTATATTGCCAGCCGCGCCGGCCGAGCCGTGCCCCTTTGCCTACCGCGCCGGGAGGATTCCGTCGGCCAGGCTGAGGTCATGAGAGGCCACGGCGATGTCGAACTCGTCCAATTCGAACCGGCGACGATTGATTGCGGTGTCTAGCGGCATTTTCCGGTGTGCGGTGATGAATTTCGGCGAGTTTATGGCGGATTCCGGGAAACTCCGCCGCGGCGTGTTTGCTCCGACGAGGTTTGACCGGTATACGGGGCCCCCTAGGTTCGGCCTTCCAACCTCCAAATATAAGTGTTTCAGGTGTGCATTTTCGGTGGCCCTTAAAAAATTTACGGGTTGGACCACTTTTAAAACGCAAAAAATATAAGGGTTTGAGCACTTATACGGGTCTGCTAGAGATGCTCTAAGACCCCGTAGGACCAGCGAAGTAGAACAGCAACTGTCGTCGATGAAGAGTAGCGTAGATCGGAAGGATCCAACCTGAAAAAACACAAACGTAGACGAACTACGACCAGATCCGAGCAACACCAATACTTCCATTAGAAGAGAATGTTTTCACAAATAAAGTAGTAAAAAGTATTTACTGTACAAAGGAAGACAATGGGTTTATATATATTGAAGAAAAGCGAGAGGGCTCCAATCACAATTCTCCATTATTTTTGGACGAACACATCTTTTTTCTATTGTGCAGTATCTATACTTCTCTCCCCAACCATTGCCAGCACACAACCCTCGAACGTTCCTAAGCATCTGCATCCAGTACGGATAAGCTTTACGATTGATTACATCTTTTCTATTAGTACTCTCTCCGTTCCTAAATATTTGTCTTTCTAGACATTTCAACAAGTAATTACATACGAAGCAAAATGAGTGAATCTACACTTTAAAATATATCTACATGCATTCGTATGTGGTAATCATTTGAAATGTTTAAAAAGACACATATTTAGGAACGGAGGGAGTAGAAACGAAACGTTGCATCCTCCTTTAATCATTTCCATGCATTTTCCAAGTACAATGGGGCATGAATCTGAGATTCCATCTCCAGTGCGTAAACCGTCAGCCAGAGAGAGAGATCAGTCGACAACGAGGATGGGGTTTCCCCCTTCAAACAGCCACCTTTGCCTTTTTCTAATGAAAAACAGTCGTGTTTTGTTCCGTTTTTGCAGCTCAATCTACGTCAAGATCATTAGGACATGTCAAAAATAATATTATTAGGACGGTTTCATATCTGGCCGGTTGCCTCTTGATTTCCCACGTGACAGCGATATTTAACGCACTCGCTGCACAATCGTACGCATAAACCAGTCGAGGTTGCAGATCCAGTATATATTCTGCACAAGTGGAGGGCCGTGGAGCGTGAGATAATCACAGCATTAGCGGCAAAGCGATCGCACGTGTGATGGCTTAGCGCGTCGCGTTTCCAGGTGCCGTAGCGTGGTAAGCCGACGTGCGCGCGGCACCGGGGCGGCGGCTGCCGACGTTTCCGGAGCGGCTGAAGGCGGGACACGTGGAGCTTCGAGATGGATCCGAAGGCGGAGCAGACGGTCTGGATTTATTTCGGAGGGGAAGGCTGTCTGGATTTTTTTGTTTTTGAGAAGACGGAAGGCTGTCTGGATGAGGGGCTCTTTTGTCTTGTGGGTGACGATGGGGATGGGCTGTCGGCCCGTGTAGTGGGAAGAATGTGGGCTCGGCCTCCGCGTGACACTGATTCGTGACGGATCTGTTCTGGATTTGTCGTTTTCGCCGAGTGTTTGTCACAGGGGACTCGTGGGGCCGCTTTTGCTCGTGGCGGCTGACTCTGAAACTCACAATCTGAGCGCCCAAACTGACAGTAGGAAGAGTGCAGTTGAAAGAAACAGATTTCGGGCAAGATGTTTTTTCCCCAATGGTTTGCTAGCAAGATGGTTGAGCAGCACACTGACAGCTTAGTGTAATGCTACAGGGGGCACCGCCCCAGGTTTGGATATATCAATGACGAAGTAGAGACTAACGTGCGCTTCGTCGAAGCACACCGTTCTTTGCTGAGATTTTATTTCTCTAGCAGATTATTGCGGTCAGTTACTTGGTTCTGTTTTTATCCGTGTTGGCTTGGATTTTAATCATGTCATGGCGGTGTTTTCATTTGTATATCCTGTCATGATGTGTTTGAGATGGTACTATTCTGAAAGGAGAGTGAAGTTGTTCGTTCCGTGGTTGCAGTGTTCCTTACATGTTTCACCTTTGGTGTCAGTCGGTGATGGTTGTCTGAGCCCTTGGGAGCTTCTATTCCACGATGAAGGTATGTTATTGTTACTATAACGCTCTCATGGGCCGGCCCATGAAGCTCTCGCTTAGCTCGGCTCCTTGCTCTGCTTGCTCGCTTATCTTTTCTTATCGCTCGCCCCACTACTCAGAAAAAACCGGCAATCCTTTTTTATTTGAAAAAGTCCATTAAGTCAAAAGACATTCACGGATTCTTTTTAATGTTGCGTATCAAAAAACATACTCCCTGTGTCTCATAATGTAAAATGTTTTTTGACACTAGTGTAGTGTCAAAGTGTCTTATGTTATGCCATGGAGGGAGTGATTTTTTAAAAATATTCATGAATTTCAAAAAATATTTGTAAATTTAAAATAATTTTCACAAAGTTTAAAAAAGTTCATAAATTTAAAACTATTGACATACATTACAAATGCTTGTGGAGTTTAAAATTTCGTGAATTTTAAAAATAATATTCACAAATTTCAAAAAATATTCATTAAGTTTTAGATATGTTCATTTTTTTGCAAATGTTCATGAATGAAAATATGAAATAAGGAAAAATATATACAAATAACAATAAGAATAGAAATAAAAACAAGTAGGAAAAACTTAAAACTATTAAACCTAGTAGAAAATAGAAAAAGAAAAGAAAAACAACCAGACAACACCTTCTAGGAACCTTCTCAAAACCGGAAGAACCGACCAGTTATATAGTGCGCACACACACACTCGGACCTTGTCAAGCTTTGCTACTACTGTTGAGCAGGGAACATGAACATCATTTTTAGAAAGATTTCCCACGTACTATATATTTCTTATAAAAGATCCGACAACATTGGCAAATTTTCATAGTAAAAAAACATTGGCAAATTGAACAAATATATCAGATGAAAAAAAGAAATAGAAACACCATGGCTGACAAAGGTTAGTGATCACAAGTTTTTTTGAAGTCATCGTATATAGTTTTATCTTCCGCATCTCGACATTCCATCTTAATTATGATGGAAAATATAAAATACTAAACCAACACAAAGTGGACGAAACTCAAAGTTAAGGTGTAAAAATAGCCGCATAAGCCACCACATGTATGGGCGAGAACCTAAGGTCGTTATACACACCATGGTCATATACGAACAAGGCACCATGTTGATGAAGAAGAAAAGATAGAGAGCGGAAATACAAAACAAGGGCATCACCGACAAAAACACATTTGAGGCCATAGTCGACGATAAGCATGACCAAACCTCCATATGCTTCTAAGTGTTACCACAAAAGAATGGGATACAATCTTGATATTTTTATTGTGAAGTTGTCTCCATGATTAAGAAACCACCTTGAAAGACACAAATACATAACAAGAGAAAATTAAAATCAATTTCTAAACTTTATTATGTGGTTCCTTTTATCCTCCAACGCCAAATAGGACAGCAAAGTGCAAGTAGAACTGCAGAAATTAGGTTTGTTCTTTTCAAGCGGTAGGGTTATACATGTGTTGATATTTGATCCAGCCTGGTTCATCGGTTATGCCACTCTCGAGCGTAATTTTTTGGTTTGTGGGACTCTAGTGTCAATCCTCGCAATTAAATAGAGTAAGTTAGACAAGATACGTAGGGGGTTCATCTGGCACCCCAAGGACAGTGACCAAGCAAATGGTGGTCACTCTCTTGTCAACTGGAAGATGGTGTGGTGCCCCAAGTCCTCAAGGGCCCTTGGTATCGCAAACTCCGAAATATTCATATGTGCGATGCACCTCCAGTGGCCCTAGTTCCGATGGATTGACCTCGACTGCCCATGGGTTGGCTCAAATATTCCCTGCGGCAAGGCAAATATGGACCTCTTTCAAGCTTCAACGGTGATAACAGTGGGCGATGGGGAAAACATGGCTTTCTGGCCTGACAATTGGTCTGGTATGGGTATCCTTTTCGGTTATACCCGAGCTGTACAAGATCGTAACTTAGAAAGAACATGTCTATGAAGGAGTTGGATAATGATAACTGGATCTGGGCGGTTGCTAGGCTGACCTCCCCCCCCCCCCCCCCCCCCCCCCCCAGGCTCATGGAATTGGTTCCTGTCAGAGAGGGTTGGAAAGGCGCATGCTGAGCTCCATTGCCACAATCTTTGCTTGGCTCATCTTCCATGCATGGTTGAATCCTTACAACGGACCGCCTAGGCATCTGGAGTTGTCCGCTTGATGCCACCTATCAGATGTGCCTCGGTGCCCAGGAAACAACAACCCACTTGTCCATGGAGTGCTCCTTCGCCAAGGCCCAATGGAACCTTGTGTGCCCCTGGACTACCAAGAACCAGACCATCTTCCCGCCACTCATTCAAACGACACAAGTTTAGTGATCACCATATCTACACTATATGGAACATCCGAAAGAGCACAACACACGGAAGACACATCCCTCCCTTTTGGACATTAGGACGCAAACATCGGCTTCCAGGAGGCCTTTATCGGGGCCCATTTTTGGAGTGAATAGTCCTCTTTCTTCAAGGTTTTCACATGTTCCTTCTAAAAACATGCGCCCCTCTATGTAATTTTTTGTATTCTCCCTTCATACGGTACATTGGTACAACCACATGAAAGTATGTCCCCTCTGTTTTACTTCCGAATCTACTCCGTTGGACGCTTTTCAAATATAATTTTCTCATGAGCAGGCCTAATTTTTTTTCTCATGAGCAGGTCTAATGTCTCGGAACTGGGCCAGTGGTAGGCACGATTGTCGGTAGATTTTCCGGCCCATTACAGTCCAAAACAATTCATCCTTGCCATACAGTGGAGTTTCAGTCCACCTTTCGCATACATTTCAGCCTCTTCAACCTCCCGTCAACTGCTTTCCGGGGAAGAAATGACGCAGCTGGTGATGTCATACCAGCACACACCGGCGGCGGCAGCCTGATCACCCGTTCATACATACTCTACCACAGAAACTCACTGCGTGGATCGATCAAACAAAGCGTAAAGTACGTAGCCCCTGATGCATCCGTAACTTTCAGACGCCACACCTTTCCCCTCCCAATATCCATCCGTCCGTCTCACTGCTTGTCATGTCACACGAACCTTTTCTCTTTTACAGATACAGATATTGCAGGTGCGTGCCTCATCCCTCCCTCGCATCCGGGAGCGTGCATGCATGCCTGGCCTAGCTACCACTCCTGCATCTGCATGCAACTGGCGCCTTTTCCTGAACGGCTTCTTCACGAGACATCCTTGAGCGCCTTTAATTAGTCTCCCCGTCCGTCCATCCATGGCTTATCTCCAGTGCCAGCAGCACCGGCGTCCCACTTTGCTTCTCGAGAGCACGCACTAGCTAGCTAGGTACCGTACCCACTGGCCTAAGAACAAGGACGGAGGAGAGGAGGCAGGAGGCATTCGATCGTGCGCTCCATCGCCTTCAGTTTTTGCCATTTGTGTCGTGCAACAAGCATCGGCTATTCTCGCTGTAGGTTAGGTGCATCATTCGGATAAGGTATCGTACAGACTACACCGAGAGCAGGACGTAGGGAGGGAGTTTTCACTCATGGGCACGGATGCTTTGCCTCGGATCGTGTCATATAGCTCGTGAGCATCCACGGTAGGTACGGCAAGCAATGCTCGTGGCGCGGCGTTGCTCCGGCCTGGTGTCGCTCCGTCGCCGGCGAGGCTGCCTGGTCCCTTCTGCTGGAATGAGGCGCTGCTGGTCGTCGCCGTGCGAGTCTTGATTCCCCTCACCCATGCTTTCTTGCTTCCGGCAGCCGCGGCCGGCAGGGGACGCCAGCCAGGAGGGCGCGTCGTCCCGGCGGCCGGCACTGCCGTTCGCGACCGGCCTGTTGTTCGCGTCGTCCCCGTCGACGTCGGGCAAGAACCCGTGGCCGTCGGAGGCGGACGACATGGAGAAGAAGCGCTGGGACAGCATGGAGTCGTGGTCCATGCTGCTGGACACGGCCATGGGCGCCTCCTCCGGCGGCGAGGGCTCGTCCCGCGACAGCGGCCGCCGCGAGGAGTGGATGGCCGACCTGTCCCACCTCTTCATCGGCAACAAGTTCGCCGCCGGCGCCAACAGCCGCATCTACCGCGGCATCTACAAGCAGCGCGCCGTCGCCGTCAAGATGGTCCGCATCCCCGAGCGCGACGAGGCCCGCCGCGCCGTCCTGGAGGACCAGTTCAACTCCGAGGTCGCCTTCCTCTCCCGCCTCTACCACCCCAACATTGTCCAGGTCCATCTCCTCTCTTTCTCTCTCTCTCGATCGGTTTCCTCTTGTACACACTGACTGATGATTCGCCATGCATGCTATCTTACACTGACTAGAGATGATTCGGATTTGATTTTTGCAGTTCATCGCGGCGTGCAAGAAGCCGCCGGTGTACTGCATAATCACGGAGTACATGTCGCAGGGGACGCTGCGGATGTACCTGAACAAGAAGGACCCCTACTCGCTGTCGCCGGAGACGATCCTGAAGCTGGCGCTGGACATCTCGCGCGGCATGGAGTACCTGCACGCGCAGGGCGTGATGCACCGCGACCTCAAGTCCCAGAACCTGCTGCTCAACGACGAGATGCGGGTGAAGGTGGCCGACTTCGGCACCTCCTGCCTGGAGACGCGGTGCCAGGCCACCAAGGGCAACAAGGGCACCTACCGCTGGATGGCGCCCGAGATGATCAAGGAGAAGCCCTACACGCGCAAGGTGGACGTCTACAGCTTCGGCATCGTGCTCTGGGAGCTCACCACCTGCCTCCTCCCCTTCCAGGGCATGACACCCGTCCAGGCCGCCTACGCCGCCGCAGAGAAGGTCCGTCCGTCCACACACCCCGTCCGTCTCTCCGATTCTCCGTTCGTCACTCTGAAATGAATCTGACACGTTCTTGTCTCTGTCTGTCTGTGGTGATCGACATGTCAGAACCTGAGGCCGCCGCTGTCGAGCTCGTGCCCGCCGTTGCTGAACAACCTGATCAAGAGGTGCTGGTCGTCGAACCCGGCGAGGCGGCCGGAGTTCAGCTACATCGTGTCGGTGCTGGACAAGTACGACCACTGCGTCAAGGACGGGACGCCGATGATGGTGCACCAGGAGCTCAGGATCTGGAGCTCCTTCGCCAAGATCTTCAGGATGGGGTGCATCGCCAACAACTTGTCCATACCGGTGCATTCTTGATCAGTTGCCCACCACATTGATACACAATACAGACGCATTCTGAGCTTCAGACAAAGATATTGCTTTGTAACTACGCGCTCGCATGTATGTATATGCCCTGCTGCTAGCTGTTAATTAATTTGTGCTTTATCTGACAAGTAGTTGGCTTAATTTCACATGGAGATCAAGACCCAACAGTGTAATACAAGTCTGTAAATTTTATATTTCTCACTGAAAACCAAAGAATCGGTGATTTCATTTGAAACTATTGGAATTTTTTGCGAGAAAAACTTCAGATCTATTCATCTTTAATAATGGCAGTATAATGGACACTAGAAATAATAAAAATTGTATCCAGATCCGTAGACCACCTAGCGATGACTACAAGCACTAAAGCGAGCTGAAGGTGTGCCGCTGTCATCGCCCCTCCCTCTCCGGAGCTGAGCAAACCTTCTTGTAGTAGACAGTCGAGAAGTCGTCGTGCTAAGGCCCTATAGAACCAACGCACCAGAACAGCAACCGCCGCAGATGAAGAGTTTAGATAAGAAGGACCCAATCTGAAGACACAAGAACATAGACGAATAACGAATAGATCCGAGCAAATCCACCAAAGACAGATCCGGCGGAGACACACATCCACATGTCCATCGACGATGCGGGGAGACATTTATTCCATCTTCAGAGAGCCGCCACCGTCTCACCTTTCTGAGCAGTACATAAACCGTAACAAAACTCAACAAAAGATGTAAAAACGGAGCCCTTCCACCGGCAAAGGCCGGGATGCACTTCGCCCCCATGGCCCTAAGGCCACCGGAGACGGGGTGGACCGGCACCAGCGCCGGCGGGATACAGAGGAACCCTAACTTTTTGGGGAGGCGACAGCTGGCTAGGTCGTCTCGTCCGTGGCTTTTTTCACTCCCGAGGGGTTGATCACTTGATCCTGCCTAGAAAACTATTGGAATTGATGTCGAATATATATGTGTAGGGGAGAGGGCTACAGCTAGACTTCGAATATGCAGATGGATGCGTATTTGAGTCAAACCCTTAAACATGGGCCTAATATATAAAGGCAAAAATAAAGGACGTCGATAACGCCCACACGTGTGGGCGTTAAGGGGTCTGGCCACACGTTTTGTATGGTGTCTAAAAGAACCAGCCCACACGCCTACGTGTGGGCAAAACAAGTAATGCCCACACGCCTCTTTTTTTGCCTCGTGATCCCTCCTACACACCTACGTGTGGGTAAAATAGATAACTCCCACACGCCCGTACGTCCGGCCTCCTATCTCATGGCCCCGCAGGCCCCGCGTGACAGTCACCACGCATCCTCGCAGTTGTCATGGTCTGGACCCTCTTCCATGTTCGTTTAACTGCAGTTGCCATGTTGCTGAACTACGGTTGCCATGTTGGACAACTACAGTTGCCATGGCTGCTCAACTGCAGTTGCCATCTGAAGGAAATATGTCCAATAGGCAATAATAAAGTTGTTATTTATATTTCCTTATATCATGATAAATGTTTATTATTCATGCTAGAATTGTATTAACCGGAAACTTGATACATGTGTGAATACATAGGCAAAACAGAGTGTCCCTAGTATGCCTCTACTTGAATATCTCGTTAATCAAAGATGGTTAAGTTTTCTAGCCATAGACATGTGTTGTCATTTGATGAACGGGATCACATCATTAGAGAATGATGTGATGGACAAGACCCATCCGTTAGCTTAGCATAATGATCGTTTAGTTTTATTGCTATTGCTTTCTTCATGACTTATACATGTTCCTCTGACCATGAGATTATGCAACTCCCGAATACTGGAGGAACACCTTGTGTGCTATCAAACGTCACAACGTAACTGGGTGATTATAAATATGCTCTACAGGTGTCTCCGATGGTGTTTGTTGAGTTGGCATAGATCGAGATTAGGATTTGTCACTCCGAGTATCGGAGAGGTATCTCTGGGCCCTCTCGGTAATGCACATCACTATAAGCCTTGCAAGCAATGTGACTAATGAGTTAGTTACGGGATGATGCATTGCGGAACGAGTAAAGAGACTTGCCGGTAACGAGATTGAACTAGGTATGAGGTTACCGACGATCGAATCTCGGGCAAGTAACATACCGATGACAAAGGGAACAACGTATGTTGTTATGCGGTTTGACCGATAAAGATCTTTGTAGAATATGTGGGAACCAATATGAGCATCCAGGTTCCGCTATTGGTTATTGACCGGAGATGAGTCTCGGTCATGTCTACATAGTTCTCGAACCCGTAGGGTCCGCACGCTTAACGTTCGATGACGATCGGAATTATGAGTTTATGTGTTTTGATGTACTGAAGGTTGTTCGGAGTCCCGGATGTGACCACGGACATGACAAGGAGTCTCACAATGGTCGAGACATAAATATCGATATATTGGAAGGCTATGTTTGGACACCAGAAAGGTTTCGGACGAGTTCGGGCATTTTCGGAGTACCGGGAGGTTACCGGAACCCCCCGGGGAGTTAATGGGCCTTAATGGGCTTTAGTGGAAGAGAGAGGAGAAGGCCAAGAGGTGGGGGGCGCCCTCCCAAGCCCAATCCGAATTGGGAGGGGGGCCGGCCCCCCTTTCCTTTCTCTCCTCTTCCCCTTCCTTCCCCCTCCTAGTAGGACTAGGAAAGGGGGGAACCTACTCCTAGTAGGAGTAGGATTCCCCCCCCCCTTGGGGCGCGCCATAGGAGGCCAGGCTCCCCCTCCTCCACCCCTTTATATACGGGGGAAGGGGGCACCCCATAGACACACAAGTTGATTGTTTAGCCGTGTGCAGTGCCCCCCTCCACAGATTTCCACCTCGGTCATATCGTTGTAGTGCTTAGGCGAAGCCCTGCGTCGGTAACTTCATCATCACCGTCATCACACCGTCGTGCTAACGAAACTCTCCCTCGGCCTCAGCTGGATCAAGAGTTTGAGGGACGTCACCGAGCTGAACGTGTGCAGATCGCGGAGGTGCCGTGTGTTGAGGGTATAGACCTTAGAGTCACCCGCCAGAAGGGGCCGGGTCACTCATATGGTCATTGCCAGAAGCCCGGCGTCAAGCTTAAAGACGGTGGGCCAGAGATGGGCTTAAGACCCGGATACGGCTTAAGGCCCGTAGTTGCAATTATTATCATGGTAGAACTTGTAGTGTAAGGCAAGAATAGTTGAGAGTCCGAGCCGGACACTCTTATGAGCCGGCCGGGACTCTGAGAGCTGCTGGGCGTCGGCCTCCCTATATAAGGGGACGACCTGGCAGCGGTTTAGGGACAAGCAAGATCTCATCGAGAACCAGGCATAGCGGTCTCGCTCCCTGGTCATCGAAACCCTAATCAATACCACCTCAAACTGGACGTAGGCTTTTACCTTCACGGTAAGGGGCTGAACCAGTATAAACCCTCGTGTTCCTTGTCCCACTTAACCCTTTCAAGCTTCCTAGTCACGATGGCTCCACGACTAAGTCCTAGTTCGAGGACATCTGCCGTGACAATTCCACGACAGTTGGCGCCCACCGTGGGCCAGCGCACGGTGGATTTGAGTTCTTGAAGGGCAGCTTCGAAGGGCTCAAGGGATACGCTGTGGGCCGGATGACCAAGAGTCGTCGCGGCAAGCTCTACATCGATGATGCAAACTGGGGCCCCGACGCCGGCTCAATTGAGTACGGGTACCGGGTCCCCTTCGGTGGAATTCATGTTTTCATTGGCAAGATTGGTGAGCCGGGCCCTGAGCCGGATCTCTGCGCCGATTTCATCGAGACGGCTCAGCGTGCACGACCCGCCCGGGCCCGGCCTGCCTTAAGGCATGCTTTTGTGGGATGCATTCATGGAGGGCCCTCTGATCGATCCGGATCTGGGGATGAGGCGGCCGCTGGCTCTGACGGCGAGTCGTCCACTGATGAGTCAAATTCACTGTATCAACTTCAAGATGGCAGGCTCATGGGTTGTTCCGACGGTGACAGTATTCCGGACCCGTTTGAGCCGCCAAGTCAGGTCGGAGTCTTTATGGCCGGTGCACAGCCTGTTCAGAACCCTGCTGCTGGAGCGGGAACCCCGGTGCCTTCGCCGGCTCAGGTGCTAATGGATCTCACGGACAGGATGACGGCCCTGTTAACCGCCACGGTTGACCCGGGGGATCAAGCTCAGCATGATGCGGAGGTGGCACAGTTAAAGTTGGATCTAGTGAAAGCTAAGGAGGATCTGGCAGCGGAAGGGATCAGGATGGCTGCGGAGAGGGCGGCTCTCGATGCCCAAACTCAGTTGATCCAGGCGCAGTCCTTCCGGCTCACGATGGATCAGAACGCGTCCAATGAGGTCATGAGAAGGAGGCATCAAAAGGCCCAATCTCGACTCCCTCCGGTTTACGATCCACGCAACCTCTTCAACACGCCAGGTGCAGGGTCTAGTAACCCGCCAGGGGTCATAGTGCCCGGGTCTGGGACCCCTATTCAGCCAATAGTGATGGGGCCTCCCCAGGTGCCCCCTGCCCCGCCTCAGTACGTGCCAATACCCCCGGGTCATTATAATAACCCGCTGGAGAACATGGTCGCCGCGGCAGCACGGCTGGCGGCTCTCCCAGTCGACGGCGACTCTCCGACGGCTATTGAAACCCGCCGGGTCAGGGAACTCCTTCAGACAGCACTGGCGCAGCAAGAGGCGTACTCCTACAGCCGGGACAGGATCCACTCGACCCCTCGGCCAGGCCGGAGCCCGAGTTACAGCAGGCACATGGTCTCAGCGACCGGCTCAAGTAACGTCCGACGCCATGACCCGCCCCCTGGCCATGGCCCGGTTCATAACGGAGCTTTTCACGCAGCAGACCAGGACAGAGCGCGGCAGGAGGCGGAGCAGGTGCCTCAGTTGACGGCTTACCAGACTCCCCCGGCTTATCCGACGACTTCCGCCGACGTGGGTATCCCTACCAGGACTGGGGGTGTCCCTTGTTTAGTGCCAGCTATCCGCAATGAACGTCTACCCAAGGACTTCAAAGGTCCTAGGAAGGTGCCTAATTACACAGCAGACTTACAACCCGCAGCCTGGATCGAGAGTTATGAGATGGCTATGGAGCTGCTGGAGGTCAGTGAGGCGGCCATGGCTAAGTACTTCACCATGATGTTAGATGGGACTGCCCGCACTTGGT
This sequence comes from Triticum aestivum, assembly GCF_018294505.1. NCBI lineage: Eukaryota > Viridiplantae > Streptophyta > Magnoliopsida > Poales > Poaceae > Triticum > Triticum aestivum. The sequence goes on along the minus strand of NC_057814.1, from coordinate 500,374,665 downwards.
TGAAAGGGCTACCACCGAATTCCATTGGGTCTTGGGCTGAGCTGAAGGCCCGGTTCATCCAAAACTTCAAGGATACCTGTAGGCAGTCTATGTCAATTGTGGATTTGACTAACTGCAAGCAGCAGGAGGGTGAGTCTACGACACATTGGGTTCGCCGGGTTAAGGAGATAATACATTCCTCGGATAAGATGGACGCCGGCTCTGCAGTCTTAATGTTGGAGCAGAATTGTCGTTTTGTGCCCCTGAAGATGAAACTCGGGCGGCTTAAGCGCGACTGCAATGATATGGGTACACTGATGGCGGCTCTTGTCAAGTACGCCGATTCTGATGGTACCAAGGACCCCGCTTCAGATGATGAAAGGACAGGGAAGGGAAAGAAGAACGGCAATGGCAAGGGTCCTCAGCATAACCCGGGGAACCAAGGAGGAGGCAAGCGCAAGGCCGATGGCAGCCTAGAGTTTGTGGCCAACGCCAGCTCACAAGGTAATAACCAGCGACGTAAGGGGAGGCCCCCTCCCCGAGGCGGCGGGTCAGGCCCGACGCTGGAGCAGCTGCTGAATGAGCCTTGTCCAAGGCATGGCTCTAGAGAGAAGCCAGCAACTCATCTATGGAAGGATTGTGCAATCATGAAGGCCTTTAAGAATTACAATGGCCCGGGCGGCGGCTCAGGCGCCGGCGGCTTTCATGGCCCGGGCGGCGGCTCAAACTCTAATCCTCAGAACGGTCAAGGGGGCTTTAATCAGCAGTCTGGCCAGGGTCATCAACAGCAGCAGGGGGGTTATCAGACCAATCCAAAGCAGCTTAGCGGTGGACAGTACCATGTATTTACCACCAGTCTGTGTAAGCGAGATCAGAAGCTTCATAAGAGGGCTGTGAATGCTGTTGAGCCGGCGGTTCCACGCTACTTGCGGTGGTCTGAGCAGCCTATAGTATGGAGTAGAGAGGATCACCCTCCCCGGGTGGACAATCCGGGTCACTTGGCCTTAGTGGTGGCTCCTCAGGTGGGAGGATATAAGTTCACTAAGGTACTCATGGACGGAGGCAGCAGCATCAACATCCTCTATTATGAGACTTTTCGCCGTATGGGGTTGGTTGATAAGAATCTCAGCCAGTCAAACACTATCTTCCATGGTGTGGTACCTGGTAAGTCGGCTTATCCAGTCGGCAAGATCGAGTTGGAAGTGGCCTTCGGAGATGAGAACAACTACAGGGTGGAAAAATTGACCTTTGAGGTAGTCAAGATAAGAAGTCCGTACCATGCCATATTTGGGCGGCCGGCTTACGCCAAGTTCATGGCACGGCCGTGTTACGTATATTTACAGCTCAAGATGCCGGGTCATAATGGGACCATTACGGTTCACGGCAGCCGGAAGGTGGCCTTGGAATGTGAGGAAGGCGATGCAGCTTATGCAGAATCTGTTTGTGCAACAGAGGAGTTGAAGTTTTACAAAGACAATGTTGACCCAACAGATATGACCTCTCTGAAAAAGCCGACTACGGAGCATGAGCCGGCAATGAAATTTAAGTCGGCTGATGAGACTAAACTTGTTGATTTCGTTCCAGGAGATTCATCTCAGCAGTTTAGCATCAGTGCCAATCTGGATCCAAAATAGGAAAGCGCGCTCATCGAGTTCATCCGTGAGAATAGGGACATCTTCGCATGGAAACCTTCCGACATGCCAGGTGTACCTAGAGAACTCGCTGAGCACACTCTCAATGTTGATCCGAAATTTAAGCCGGTCAGGCAGTTCCTTCGGCGGTTCAATGAGGAGAGGCGGAAAGCTATTGGTGAAGAGGTGGCTCGGCTCTTGGCGGCCGGGTTTATTGTTGAAGTCTTTCACCCAGAATGGTTAGCTAACCCGGTGCTCGTACTCAAGAAGAACGGCACTTGGCGGATGTGTGTGGACTACACGGACTTAAACAAGGCGTGTCCGGCTGATCCTTTTGCCCTTCCCCGTATTGATCAAATCATTGATGCTACGGCCGGTTGTGCGCGCTTAAGTTTCCTGGACGCTTATTCCGGATATCATCAGATTAAAATGGCAGTTAAGGACCAGGAGAAGACGGCGTTCATCACTCCCTTTGGAGCCTTCTGCTATGTGTCTATGCCCTTTGGACTCAAGTGTGCACAGGCGACTTACCAGCGTTGTGTACAGAACTGTCTTCATAAACAGATTGGGCGCAATGTTCATGCTTATGTGGACGACATTGTAGTTAAATCTATAAAAGAGGAAACCCTGATAGATGATTTGAGGGAAACCTTTGATAATCTCCGGGTTTACAAGATGATGCTTAACCCGGCCAAGTGTGTTTTTGGTGTTCCTGCAGGCAAACTCTTGGGTTTTTTAGTTTCTGACAGAGGCATTGAAGCTAACCCGGAGAAGATCAAGGCCATCACCTCCCTGGCTAAGCCGGCGTGTATAAATGATGTTCAGCGCTTGGCGGGTCGCATCGCTGCTTTAAGCCGATTTATAAGCCGTTTGGGTGAGAAGGCCATGCCATTATATCAGTTGATGAAGAAATCTGATAACTTTGTCTGGAATGATGCAGCTAATACTGCCTTTGAGGATTTGAAGAAGCAGCTGGCAGAGCCCCCAGTCCTTGCTGCTCCGGTTGATAAGGAGCCCTTATTGCTGTATGTGGCTGCTAACACGCGAGCCGTCAGTGTGGCCGTGGTGGTGGAGCGCAAGGAAGAGGGTAAGGAGCATCCGGTTCAGCGGCCGGTTTATTATGTCAGCGAAGTGCTCATTGAGTCCAAGCAGCGGTATCCGCATTGGCAGAAGCTTGTTTATGGTGTGTTCATGGCGAGCCGGAAGCTTAAGCATTATTTCCAGGGTCATCCCATCACTGTGGTCAGTTCTGCCCCTCTTGGTGATATCATCCAAAACAGAGAGGCCACAGGGAGAGTGGCTAAGTGGGCTATCGAGCTCGGACCTCATGGTCTCAAATATGTGCCACGCACTGCTGTTAAGTCTCAGGCCTTGGTGGATTTCATCAATGATTGGACAGAGTCACAAGTGCCCGAGCAAAAGCCGGATAACACATATTGGACTATTCACTTCGATGGGTCCAGGCAGTTGGAGGGCTCGGGGGCTGGAGTTGTATTGGCTTCCCCTAAAGGTGACAAGTTTCATTATGTGCTACAATTGATGTTTCCTTGCACTAACAATGCGGCTGAGTACGAGGCCTTGCTCCACGGTCTTCGGATGGCTAAGGAGATGAGCTTGAGCCGGGTAAGGTGTTTCGGTGACTCAGACTTGGTGGCTCAACAAGTATCAGGCAAGTGGGACTCTAAGGACCCTCTCATGGCGGCTTATCGCCGCGAAGTTGATGCCATTGCTGGGCACTTTCAGGGCTACCAAGTAGAGCACATTGATCGCAGGAAGAACGAGGCGGCTGATGCTTTAAGCCGGCTAGGATCCCAGCGAAAGCCGGTGCCGCCTAATACTTTCCTGGATGTCCTGTATAATCCTTCTGTTAAGCTGCCTACAGAGGAAGACTTGGCTGTCCCTGACCCGGAGGCACGACTGGTGGCGGCTCTCCATATCATACCGGACTGGACAATGCCCTATCTGGCTTACATGACCCGGGGCGAGTTGCCTGAGGATGAAACTTTGGCCAGGCAAATAACCCGGCGGGCTAAGTCAATGATTGTTATCAATGGTGAGTTGCATCACCGCAGTGTTACGGGAGCGTTTCAGCGTTGTGTTTCCCCTGAGGAAGGTCAAGAGATCTTGCGTGAGATCCATGAAGGGGATTGTGGCCATCACGCCGGCTCAAAGTCTCTTGTGGCCAAGGCTTTTCGTCATGGTTTTTATTGGTTGACGGCTCATGCTGATGCAGAGGACTTGGTCAGTAAGTGTGATGGCTGCCAAAGGTTCTCGCGACGGGCTCATGTACCGGCTCAAGAGCTGAGGATGATCCCAATTACTTGGCCCTTTGCGGTCTGGGGGCTTGATATGGTTGGGCCTTTCAAAAGATCCAAGGATAAGAAGACCCACCTTTTGGTGGCAGTTGACAAGTTTACCAAGTGGGTTGAAGCGGAGCCAGTTAGCAAGTGTGATGCAGCCACGGCGGTTCAGTTTATGAAAAAGGTGATCTTTCGCTTTGGTTTTCCACACAGCATTATAACTGACAATGGCACCAATTTATCCAAAGGCGCCATGGAGGAGTTTTGTCAACGAGAGCATATCCGACTTGATGTTTCCTCGGTGGCTCATCCTCAATCCAATGGTCAGGCTGAGAGAGCTAATCAGGAAATTCTGAAGGGCATCAAGCCCCGGCTTTTGGTCCCTTTGCAACGGACGCCGGGTTGTTGGGTGGAGGAGTTGCCCTCCGTGCTGTGGAGCATCAACACTACTCCTAACAGGTCTACAGGCTTTACGCCTTTCTTCATGGTTTATGGAGCAGAAGCAGTCCTCCCCAGTGACGTCCGTCATGACTCGCCTCGAGTGGCGGCTTATGTTGAGGCGGACAATGAACAGGCGCGCCAAGATGCTCTTGACTTGTTGGACGAACAGCGTGATGTGGCCGCAGCTCGTTCAGCGATTTATCAACAAGACCTGCGCCGTTATCATAGTCGACGGGTTAAATCCCGGGTCTTCCAGGAAGGCGATCTGGTGCTCCGGCTCACCCAGGATCAAACTGATGCGCACAAGCTATCCCCGCCTTGGGAAGGGCCCTTTGTGGTCAGCAAGAATTTGCACAACGGGTCATATTACCTCATTGATATTCGGGAGCACAAAGATTCACGTAAGTCGGAGGAAGAGACCCGTCGGCCGTGGAACATAGCTCAGCTTCGGCCTTACTACACTTGAGTCACCGGCTCTCATGATGTACATATTTCTCTAAGCCATGTATATATTATAATAAGCAATAAAGCAGGACCTCTGTCCTTTTTCCTCCTCCAAATGTGCACGTGTTGTTTTCATTGCAAGATTACATGATAGCTTGAAGGAGGATCCGGCTTATGATCATCTTCGAATCTAGCCGTAAGTAATAAGATCACTTGGGGGCTTCCTGTTCAAACATAGGTCGTATTCGAACCAAAGAGAACATAGCTGTCGATACCCATTTGATTGGCAAAGTGCCGAGCTCATTGGGGAGTTTTCTTTGATCATATTTGAATCTTAGTTTAACCCCTTTGGGAACCGACGTGGATCGTATTCGAATCAGCGTCGTTAAACAATTCTTAAAGTCATTTGGGGGCTTCCTGTTCAAACATAGGTCGTATTCGAACCAAAGAGAACATAGCTGTCGATACCCTCTTGATTGGCATCGCCACACCCACTGGGGGCTATATGATCGCATTCGAATCTTAGCATAACCCCTTTGGGCCGGGTCTCTGGTCGTATTCGAACCGGAAGCCCCTAAGTTCTTCTGCTTCATAGTAAGTTTTCTTCTGATCATTTCAAAGTGTGTACGGCCGGGTCTCATTTTGCCGGTTTAACTTGGATTTACAGTATTAGTTGAACACAATGGGTGTCATTAAGACAAGTAAATCGGAATTAAGGTACCAACCTTCTTACCCGGGTTATTTAAACCGGAAGTATGCTTGCAGGCCGCTAAGTGTGTTATTACGGCTGTATTAAGGATATAATTGAGGACCAGTCTTTTTCGATTCATATTCCGGGTTATATATCTAAACATATGATTCTCAGGGCGGTAAGCCGCCTGGAGACTTGCGATTCGTCTTTCTATGCAGGATAGTTAAAGACAATTATTTGAGACTAAGGCGAATGAATGACCCGGAGAAATATAAGGGAGACAACTTCAATAAAACTTCAAGCATTCAGGGCATGCGCGATGGCACGGCAAAGATAAAGTGTTGGTCCTACTCTATTACAAGACTCATCGAGTCCAAAAGGGTGGAGCATTGTTTTATAAGCCGTCTGCAGAAGTTAAGACGCTTGCTGGGTTGAAGTCTCCGGCTCGTCTCTTTCTTCTCCTCCGGCTGTTCCCAAGGTCTGGAAAGTCGACGACTTCCAGTCGATGCCGCTCAGCGCTTCGAATTGGGCTTCCTCGTCAATTAACCCGGCCGGGTCAATCTCCGGGGCGAAGGTGTGCTGACGAGCCGGCGGAATTAAACTCAGGGCTTCATAGCGAGGGGTCGGGATCCTCTGATTCTCCGCATTGTAACCCGGCTGGTACTTAGTCAGATCTGTGTCGTTCCCGATAAGGGTGGCCACCGGGCGCACGACCTTCACGCAGGCGGCAAAGTCTCTTTGGTCGAAGGCCGTGCCGTCTTCCTTCAGACTTGGATAGCCGAGGGCGATGTCCGCCGGGTCTAACTCGGGGAGGAAAGCCTTGGCCCGGCTCAGCGCGGCGATCGCTCCGGCTCTTGCAGAGGCCCGTCGCAGCTCTTGGATACGTTGAGGCAGAACGGCGAGCCGGCGAAGCACTTCCGCCAGATGAGTCGGCACCTCGTTAGATAGGGCCACCACAGCTAAGGCACGCTGTGACCCGGTGTAGAGTTGCTCCACCAGGGTATACACGGCCTTTAGCTTGGTTACCACACTCTGGTTGAGGTTGGCGCTTCTGGGACCTGTTTAACAGAATCAGATAAGTCGCCGACAAGGATGAACTATGAGATATAAAGATTCTACAACTTGATGAAAGCCGGTGAGATGACTTACCGAAGATTGCGGCCACCATCTGGGACACTTGGCGCTTTAAGCCGGAGAGTTCGGCCGTCTTCTCTGACAGGGCCTTCTCCGCCTGTTCGGCCCGGTTCACCAGCGCGGCCTTCTCTTCGGCCCAGGCTTTCCGTTCAGCGTCAAACTCCGTCTTCAGCTTCTCTTGCGCGGCGATGCTGGACACAAATTTGGCATTTGCCTTCCGGGTCTCCATCTCTTGCATCTTCAGCCGGTTCTTGAGATCAGCGAGGTCAGCTTCCAGCTTCTTGCCAGCAGCCTGCATAAATTTCCGGGTTATGGCGTGAACAGTTACTATACAAATGTAAAGTCCCAAGCGTTTTCCAAGCAAAGACACTTGGCACTTGGGGGCTAATGCATATTGAACGTTTCTATCTACAAATTGCCGGTTCAATTGGGTAAGCCGGAACCTAAGTCTACAACATATTCAATCATAAGTCGTCGACTTGGGGGCTAGCATGGTAAAGGTAACTATGCAGTAAGTAAGAGGACAGAAGAATAATACCTCAGATTTTTGCTGGATCTGGGTCACCATGGCAATCTCTGCGTCCCGGCTCTTGTGCACTTGGCTGACGAAGCTGGAGACGATCTCTCCAATGTTCAAATTGGAGTAGTCAGTGAGGTCCAGGTTAACCCGGCGGGACTCTAGCAGCTCCCCTTTGGCGGAGCACTTGGCCAGCGCGGTAGGTCTCCCCGGCTCAACAAACTCCGTCCGGGTAATTACCACGTCCGGGTCATCTACTGGTTGAGCCGAGCTGGAGGCCTCCGGGTTAACAGAAGCTTCTGTTGCGGGCTTGTTGGTTGGGGCAGCAGCCTCAGGAGCAGAGGCAGCCGGCGGTTCTTGAGCGGCTGCCTCCGGCTCAGGCAAGTCCGGCTCATCGACCGGCTTGGATTTCTTCGCCCTCTTGGTGAGCTTGGCCTGGGCACTGGAAGGACAGAAAGGTTAAGCACAATGGTGTAAGTAAAGACAAAAGTACAGTATGAGATGGTTATCATTACCCGGGCACGGTCTTGAAAGCCGGCAGGCTTGACTGCATAGAGTCGCCAGAAGAGGGGGAAGTTTCCTGGTAATTTGAGTCAGAAGAGTTGAGCGGTTGACGTATAACACCTGCCAAAGGATGAACAGGGTACAATTTTAAGATCACCTCGGTCCGGCGTTTCCTCGATGCGTCAGGTAACCCGGAGGAGAGGTCGGTGCTTTTGTCGGTCCGGGTGTGCCGCCGGCTCTCATGCACCTGTTGCTTCAAAATAAATTGAGGGTCTTGATAAGCTAAAGGATGTGAAAAGCTTACTTTCCGGGTTACCCTTCGGATTTTCAGCCTTGGCAAGGGCTCCGAGTCGGAGGAAAATGTCGTTACCTCTTCAACCACCGGGTTACTTGCTCCGGTGTCGTCCTATTGATAAACAAGTATTGATAAGGCGGACAGAAGTAAACAACAAAGTACAACAAGGACTTACAGGCTCAGGGGTTACCTCTGACTCGGAGCTGTCGCTTAGTTGCATCAGCTCTGAAGCAGTAGGCCTATTTCCTTTTTTGCGAGGGGCGGCTTTCTTGGCGGCTTTCTTCGCCTTTCTGGCCTTCTTGGCCGCCTCATGGTCATATTTGACCCGCCAGAACTTATCATCGGCCTGGAAAATACAATGATGATTTCTTAAAACGATTCAGATGAAAGCTATATGCAGATAAGATGTTCAGATCAGCGGCTTACCGCTGGGGCTGGGTTGGTCTTGCAGAAGGGGGCTAGGCCGGTCCTTCCGCAGTCTGCCAGGCTCTCGTTCAAGAGAGCCTTGGTCATCTCCTCTGCAACATCTTCAGGAAGATCGTTGCGGCTGTGTCTCTGGGGGTCATCCTTTCGGCCCGTGTACTCACACATTAAGCCGGGGCGGCGGCTCAATGGGATCACCCGCCACGAGATCCAGACCCGGACCAGATCGATTCCGTTCAGACCATTGCCCAGGAGAGCCTTGATCTTGTTGATGGTGGGGAGCAGAGGTTGGCGCTCTGCTTGAGTCAGCTTGTCTGACAGTGGGTGAGTCGGCTCCAGACGCGAGGGGCGAAAGCCGGGCAACGGACTCTCATCAGCCGGCGACGTGTCTTGGCAGTAAAACCACGTCAGATTCCAGTCTTTGGGGTGGCTCGGCGGCTCTGCGTAAGGGAAAAGGCAGTCCCTGCGCCGCTGGATGGAGATGCCGCCTAGCTCCAAACTTGGCCCGTTGGCGCACTCGTTCTGGCGGTTTAAATAGAAAAGCTCTCTGAAGAGCAGCAGACTGGGTTCTTCTCCAAGGTAAACCTCGCAGAACACTTGGAAGTTGCAGATATTGGACACTGAGTTGGGTCCTATGTCCTGAGGCCGCAGATCGAAGAAATTCAGAACGTCTCTGAAAAACTTTGAGCCGGGCGGTGCGAAGCCCCGGCTCATGTGATCCGCAAAAATGACCACCTCTCCGTCCTTTGGCTGTGGTCTCTCCTCTGATGGGTCAGGGGCACGGTAGGACATGACGTCCTTCTTGGGCAAGTGGCCTGACTTGACAAAATCCGCTAGGGTCTCATTGGTGACGTTGGACCTCATCCAATTGCAAGTAATGGAGGCCTTAGGAGCTTTGGGAGGCATGGTGAAAGTCGGCAGCCTATGATAAAAGGAACGTCCGGTTTAAGTATAAGCCGGAGGAAAGTTATAGTTCAGTGTTAAGTGGCGGCTTACGGAGGGGCCTAATGATATATATCTGAGTACATTGAGTTATCTAAGCCGCAGAAAAGATGTCAAGAGTAATTCAAAATTGTCTACGGCCTTATCACGGATGAGCCGGAAATTCTATGGTGCATGGTCTCCTTTAAGCCGGAAGATTCTACGGCGCGTGTTTTCTTTAAACCGGAAATGTAACCCGCCATGACTCAACGAGTGCAGTTTTTTTACTAAGTGTGGTGAAAACAAGTTTCACACATGGCGGTAAATAATTTGGATCAAGTGGTCGACAGAAAAAGAAAATTTCTAGACCTAAAAACAGACGCGAGGGAAGTTCTTGAGCTCGAATGAGGCCTTTATGCAGTAAAAAGAGGCCTACTTGCATTTGAAATGAGTGCTAAACAGCCGCCGCACTAGTTCTATCCTATACTAAGATCAAAAAGAGGCAGTAAAAATCAAATCTACTGAGGGCCGCGATGAACTATGAAGAACAGAGGAAGAACTACGGAGCCCTAGTGCGGATCTATCCTATGGAATGGCGAAGACTCACCGGTGCTGAAGAGACGCGGAGGTCGTCGCGTTTCTCTGGTCAGATCAGGGTGATGCAGCGGCCTGAGTTGGTGACGATGCGAAGACCCGCGGCGGCGGCAGCAGCAGAGCTCGGGCAGGGGAGCAGTAGCGCGAGGAAGAAGACGAAGGAGAGAGAAGTGGCTGAAGGCCCGTCGGGCCGGCCTATTTATAAGGGCGAGCTCATAAGTGGGCGCGAGAATCAAGGAGACCACGGCGTGGTTATCTCCCCACGAAACGCCTCGATTTTCGGGATGACAGTAAAGATAAGATCCGTTGCGGATCTGGCGGAGTAAAAAACGGACTTAATGGAAGATGATGTCACGGCGGATTACCCGGAGTCCAGAGGATGACGTCACGCCGGGTTATGGCCTTCACATAATTGTAAGCCGGAGATTTTCTGTCGAAAAGATTGAAGATTGACATGAGCCGGCTCAAATCAATCTGGGGCCTAATGTTGAGGATATAGACCTTAGAGTCACCCGCCAGAAGGGGCCGGGTCACTCATATGGTCATTGCCAGAAGCCCGGCGTCAAGCTTAAAGACGGTGGGCCAGAGATGGGCTTAAGACCCGGATACGGCTTAAGGCCCGTAGTTGCAATTATTATCATGGTAGAACTTGTAGTGTAAGGCAAGAATAGTTGAGAGTCCGAGCCGGACACTCTTATGAGCCGGCCGGGACTCTGAGAGCTGCTGGGCGTCGGCCTCCCTATATAAGGGGACGACCCGGCAGCGGTTTAGGGACAAGCAAGATCTCATCGAGAACCAGGCATAGCGGTCTCGCTCCCTGGTCATCGAAACCCTAATCAATACCACCTCAAACTGGACGTAGGCTTTTACCTTCACCGTAAGGGGCTGAACCAGTATAAACCCTCGTGTTCCTTGTCCCACTTAACCCTTTCAAGCTTCCTAGTCGCGATGGCTCCACGACTAAGTCCTAGTTCGAGGACATCTGCCGTGACAATTCCACGACACCGTGCGTTCGGTACTTGATCGTTTGGATCGCGAAGACGTTCGACTACATCATCCGTGTTACTTAACGCTCCGCTTTCGGTCTATGAGGGTACGTGGACACACTCTCCCCGCTCGTTGCTATGCTTCTTCTAGATAGATCTTGCGTTTTCGTAGGATTTTTTTTTGAAATACTACGTTCCCCAACACCATCTCAGGTCAAGTGCCAGATGCCATGTTTGGACAACTGCAGCTGTTGCCATGTGTGGTATGGTCTCCTACAGTTGCCATGATTTGAAAACTTTAGGAGTTGCCACCTACTAACACTAGGCAGTTGCCATGTAGCACTACAAAAAGACATGGCAAAATAGCATGTTCGGGTAAAGAGAGAGTTGATATCTGCTTACAAGCACACTAGGGGCAGTTGCCATGTACCCTGCAAATCACATGGCAACTGACAGCTTTGGGTGTTGGAGAGGAGACGGGCGTGTGGGCGCGGTGGTATCTTTAGAAGTTGCCATCTACTAAACACTAGGCAGTTGCCATGTAGCACTACAAAAAAGACATGGCAAAAATAACATGTTTGGGTAAAGAGAGAGTTGCCATCTGCTTATAAGCATACTAGGGCAGTTGCCACGTACCCTGCAAAACACATGGCAACTGATAGCTTTGGTTGTGGGAGAGGAGACGGGCGTGTGGGCGAACTGATAAACGCCCACACACCAGCCCCTTTGCGTGCGTTGAAAACTGGCGTGTGGGCGAACTTGTAAACGCTGACACACCAGCACCTCCGCGTGTGAGAACGGACGTGTGGGCGACCAGATGAATGCCCACACACCAGCCCAATCCTACGTGGGCGTTAGTATTTCCGAAAATAAACTAGATGAAGCTCGTAACTAGGCTATACACAAGATCACGAGGGGAGGATCTCGATGCCTGTGGGTGTTGGGGAATGTAACATGCAATTGCAAAAAAATTCCTACGCTCATGCAAGATCTATCTAGGAGATGCATAGCAACGAGAGGGGGAGAACATCTTCATACCCTTGAAGATCGCAAAGCGGAAGCGTTTATCAACGCAGTTGATGTAGTCGTACACCTTCACGATCCGTCCTGATCAAGTACCGAAAGTACGACACCTCCGCGTTCAGCACACGTTCAGCTCGATGACGTCCTCGCCTTCTTGATCCAGCAAGAGGGGCGAAGTAGTAGATGAGTTCTGGCAGCACGACGGCGTGGTGACGGTGTTGGTGAAGAACAATCTCCACAGGGCTTCGCCTAAGCACTACGAAAACTATGATGGAGGATAAACTAGAGGGGACGGGGTTGCCGGCACACGGCTTGGTGATACTTGATGTGTCTTGGGTGCTAGCCCTGCCCCTCTATTTATATGTTGAGCCCTGGGGTTGAAACTTGGAGTAAAAGCCTCCTCAAAGTCGGTTTTGCCCGAAAGGCAAGAGTCCCACACAGACTCCAGGACCAAACGCCACAATCCTTGGCGTCTGGCCCAGACGCCATGGGCCTCGGCGTCTGGCCCTCCGGCGTTTGGCCTCTGACCTCCGCAAAACTATCTTTTGCACCGACCTATAGCCCCGTGGGCCTGACCCCTTGGCCTAACCATATCATCCAATATATGAATGTTTACCTCCGGACCATTCCGGAGCTCCTCGTCATGTCCATGATCTCATCCGGGACTCCGAACAACATTCGGTCACCAACATACATAACTCATATAATACTATATCGTCAACAAACGTTAAGCATGCGGACCCTACGGGTTCGAGAACTATGTAGACATGACCGAGATACCTCTCTGGTCAATAACCAATAGCGGAACCTGGATGCCCATATTGGCTCCTACATATTCTACAAAGATCTTTATCGGTCGAACCTTATGACAACATACGTAATTCCCTTTGTCATCGGTATGTTACTTGCCCGAGATTTGATCCTCGGTATTCTCATACCTAGTTCAATCTCGTTACTGGCAAGTCTCTTTACTCGTTCTGTAATGCATCATCCCGTAACTAACTCATTAGTCACATTGCTTGCAAGGCTTATAGTGATGTGCATTACCGAGAGGGCCCAGAGATACCTCTCCGACACTCGGAGTGACAAATCCTAATCTTGATATATGCCAACCCAACAAACACCTTCGGAGACACCTGTAGAGCATCTTTATAATCACCCAGTTACGTTGTGACGTTTGATAGCACACAAGGTGTTCCTCCGGTATTCGAGAGTTGCATAATCTCATAGTCAGAGGAATATGTATAAGTCATGAAGAAAGCAATAGCAATAAAACTTAACGATCATTATGCTCAGCTAATGGATGGGTCTTGTCCATCACATCATTCTCTAATGATGTGATCCCGTTCATCGAATGACAACACATGTCCATAGTCAGGAAACTTAACCATCTTTAATTAACGAGCTAGTCAAGTAGAGGCATACTAGTGACACTCTGTTTTGTCTATGTATTCACACATGTACTAAGTTTTCGGTTAATACAATTCTAGCATGAATAATAAACATTTATCATGGTATAAGGAAATATAAATAACAACTTTATTATTGCCTCTAGGGCATATTTCATTCATTCTCCCACTTGCACTAGAGTCAATAATCTAGTCCACATCGTCATGTGATTTAACACCAATAGTTCACATCTTTATGTGATTAGTCCACATTGCCATGTGACTAACACCCAAAGGGTTTACTAGAGTCAATAATCTAGTTCACATCGCTATGTGATTTACACCCAAAGAGTACTAAGGTGTGATCATGTTTTGCTTGTGAGAGAGGTTTAGTCAACAGGTCTGCCATATTCAGATCTGTATGTATTTTGCAAATTTCTATGTCTACAATGCTGTGCACGGAGCTACTCTAGCTAATTGCTCCCACTTTCAATATGTATCCAGATTAAGACTTAGAGTCATCCGGATTAGTGTCAAAGCTTGCATCGATGTAACCCTTTACGACGAACTTTTTGTCACCTCCATAACCGAGAAATATATCCTTATTCCACTAAGGATAATTTTGACCCCTGTCCAGTGATCCACTCCTGGATCACTATTGTACCCTCTTGCTAAACTCATGGTGAGGTACACAATAGGTCTGGTACACAACATAGCATACTTTATAGAACCTATGACAGCGGCATAGGGAATGACTTTTCATTCTCTTTCTATTTTCTGTCGTGGTCGGGTTTTGAGTCTTTAATCAACTTTACACCTTGCAACACAGGCAAGAACTCCTTTGACTGTTCCATTTTGAACTACTTCAAAATCTTGTCAAGGTATGTACTCATTGAAAAAACTTATCAAGCGTCTTGATCTATGTCTATAGATCTTGATGCTCAATATGTAAGCAGCTTCACCGAGGTCTTTCTTTGAAAAAACTTCTTTCAAACACTCCTTTATGCTTTCCAGAAAATTCTACATCATTTCTGATCAACAATATGTCATTCACATATACTTATCAAAAAGGTTGTAGTGCTCCCACTCACTTTCTTGTAAATACAGGCTTCACCAAAAGTCTGTATAAAACCATATGCTTTGATCACCTTATCAAAGCGTATATTCCAACTCCGAGATACTTGCACCAGTCCATAGATGGATCACTGGAGCTTGCACACTTTGCTAGTACCTTTAGGATTGACAAAACCTTCTGGTTGCATCATATACAACTCTTCTTTAAGAAACCCATTAAGGAATGCAGTTTTGACATCCATTTACCAGATTTCATAAAATGTGGCAATTGCTAACATGATCCGGACAGACTTAAGCATCGCTACGAGTGAGAAAATCTCATTGTAGTCAACACCTTGAACTTGTCAAAAACCTTTTTTCGACAAGTCTAGATTTGTAGATAGTAACACTACTATCAGCATTTGTCTTCCTCTTGAAGATCCATTTATTCTCTATGGCTTGCCGATCATCGGGCAAGTCAACCAAAGTCCACACTTTGTTCTCATACATGGATCCCATCTCAGATTTCATGGCCTCAAGCCATTTCGCGGAATCTGGGCTCATCATCGCTTCCTCATAGTTCGTAGGTTCGTCATGGTCAAGTAACATGACCTCCAGAACAGGATTACCATACCACTCTGGTGCGGACCTTACTCTGGTTGACCTACGAGGTTCAGTAGTAACTTGATCTGAAGTTTCATGATCATCATCATTAGCTTCCTCACTAATTGGTGTAGGCATCACTTGAACTGATTTCTGTGATGAACTACTTTCCAATTCAGGAGAAGGTACAATTACCTAATCAAGTTCTACTTTCCTCCCACTCACTTCTTTCGAGAGAAAACTCCTTCTCTAGAAAGGATCCATTCTTAGCAATGAATATCTTGCCTTCGGATCTGTGAAAGAAGGTGTACCCAACAGTTTCCTTTGGGTATCCTATGAAGACACATTTCTCCGATTTGGGTTCGAGCTTATCAGGTTGAAGCTTTTTCACATAAGCATCGCAGCCCCAAACTTTAAGAAACGACAGCTTAGGTTTCTTGCTAAACCACAGTTCATACGGTGTCGTCTCAACGGATTTAGATGGTGCCCTATTTAACGTGAATGGAGCTGTTTCCAATGCATAACCCCAAAACAATAGTGGTAAATCAGTAAGAGACATCATAGATTGCACCATATCTAATAAAGCACGGTTATGATGTTCGGACACACCATTACACTGTGGTGTTCCAGGTGGCGTGAGTTGCGAAACTATTCCACATTGTTTCAAACGAAGACCAAACTCATAACTCAAATATTCACCTCCACGATCAGATCGTAGAAACTTTATTATCTTGTTACGATGATTTTCCACTTCACTCTGAAATTCTTTGAACTTTTCAAATGTTTCAGACTTATGTTTCATCAAGTGGATATACTCATATCTTCTCAAATCATTTGTGAAGGTCAGAAAATAACGATACCCTGCCGCGGGCCTCAACACTCATCGGACCGCATACATCAGTATGCATTATTTCCAATAAGTCAGCTACTCGCTCCATTGTTCCGGAGAATGGATTTTTAGTCATCTTGCCCATGAGGCATGGTTCGCAAGCATCAAGTGATCCATAATCAAGTGATTCCAAAAGTCCATCAGCATGGAGTTTCTTCATGCGCTTTACACCAATATGACCTAAACGGCAGTGCCACAAATAAGTTGCACTATCATTATTAACTTTGCATCTTTTGGCTTCAATATTATGAATATGTGTATCACTACGATCGAGATTCAATAAACCATTTCATTGGGTGTATGACCATAGAAGGTTTTATTCATGTAAATAGAACAACAATTATTCTTTGACTTAAATGAATAACGTATTGCAATAAACATGATCCAATCATATTCATGCTCAACGCAAACACCAAATAACATTTATTTTAGGTTCAACACTAATCCCGAAGGTAAAGGGAGTGTGCGATGATGATCTTATCAACCTTCGAATCACTTCCAACACACATCGTCACTTCGCCCTCAACTAGTTTCTGTTCATCTTGCAACTCCCGTTTCAAGTTACTACTCTTTAGTAACTGAACTAGTATCAAATACCGAGGGGTTGCTATAAACACTAGTAAAGTACACATCAATAACATGTATATCAAATATACCTTTGTTCACTTTGCCCATCCTTCTTATCCGCCAAGTATCTAGGGCAGTTCCACTTCCAGTGACCATTCCTTTGCAGTAGAAGCACTCAGTTTCAGGCTTGGGTCTAGCTTTGGGCTTCTTCACGGGAGTGGCAACTTGCTTGCCATTCTTCTTGAAGTTCCCTTTCTTTCCTTGCCCTTTTTATTGAAACTAGTGGTCTTGTCAACCATCAACACTTGATGCTTTTTCTTGATTTCTACCTTCGCCGATTTCAAGCATCGCGAAGAGCTCGAGAATCGTTTTCGTCATCCCTTGCATATTATAGTTCATCACGAAGTTTCAGTAACTTGGTGATAGTGACTAGAGAACTCTGTCATCACTATCTTATCTGGAAGATTAACTCCCACTTGATTCAAGCGATTGTAGTACTCAGACATTCTAAGCACATGCTCACTGGTTGAGCTATTCTCCTCCATCTTGTAGGCAAAGTACTTGTCAGAGGTCTCATACCTCTCGACTCGGGCATGAGTCTGAAATACCAATTCAGCTCTTGGAACATCTCATATGCTCCATGGCATTCAAAACGTTTTTGAAGTCCCGGTTCTAAGCCGTAAAGCATGGTGCACTAAACTATCAAGTAGTCATCATACCGAGCTTGCCAAACGTTCATAACGTCTGCATCTGCTCCTGCAATAGGTTTGTCACCTAGCGGTGCATCAAGGACATAATTCTTCTGTGCAGCAATGAGGATAATCCTCAGATCATGGACCTAGTCCGCATCATTGCTACTATCATCTTTCAACTTAGTTTTCTCTAGGAACATATCAAAAATAAAACGGGGAGCTATACGCGAGCTATTGATCTACAACATAGATATGCAAATACTATCAGGACTAAGTTCATGATAAATTAAAGTTCAATTAATCATATTACTTAAGAACTCCCACTTAGATAGACATCCCTCTAGTCATCTAAATGATCACGTGATCCATATCAACTAAACCATGTCCGATCATCACGTGAGATGGAGTAGTTTTCAATGGTGAACATCACTATGTTGATCATATCTACTATATGATTCATGTTCGATCTTTCGATCTTAGTGTTCTGAGGCCATAACTGCATATGCTAGGCTCGTCAAGTTTAACCCGAGTATTCTGCGTGTACAAAACTGGCTTGCACCCGTTGTATGTGAACGTAGAGCTTATCACACCTGATCATCACGTGGTGTCTCGGCACGACGAACTATAGCAACGGTGCATACTCAGGGAGAACACTTATACCTTGAAATTTAGTAAGAGATCATCTTATAATGCTACCGCCGTACTAAGCAAAATAAGATGCATAAAGGATAAACATCACATGCAATCAAAATAAGTGATATGATATGGCCATCATCATCTTGTGCCTTTGATCTCCATCTCCAAAGTACCGTCATGATCACCATCGTCACCGGCTTGACACCTTGATCTCCATCGTAGCATCGTTGTCGTCTCGCTAACTATTGCTTCTACGGCTATTGCTACCGCTTAGTGATAAAGTAAAGAAATTACATGGCGATTGCATTTCATACAATAAAGCGACAACCATAAGGCTCCTGCCAGTTGCCGATAACTTATACAAAACATGATCATCTCATACAACAATTTATATATCATCACGTCTTGACCATATCACATCACAGCAAGCCCTGCAAAAACAAGTTAGACGTCCTCTACTTTGTTGTTGCAAGTTTTACGTGGCTGCTACGGGCTTTTAGCAAGAACCGTTCTTACGTACGCATCAAAACCACAACGATTTTTCGTCAAGTGTGCTGTTTTAACCTTCAACAAGGACCGGGCGTAGTCAAACTCGATTCAACTAAAGTTGGAGAAACAGACACCCACTAGCCACCTGTGTGCGAAGCACGTCGGTACAACCAGTCTCATGAACGCGGTCATGTAATGTCGGTCTGGGCCGATTCATCCAACAATACCGCCGAATCAAAGTAAGACGTTGCTGGTAAGCAGTATGACTATTATCGCCCACAACTCATTGTGTTCTACTCGTGCATATAACATCTATGCATAGACCTGGGTCGGATGCCACTGTTGGGGAACGTAACATGCAATTTCAAAAAAATTCCTACGCTCATGCAAGATCTATCTAGGAGATGCATAGCAACGAGAGGGGGAGAGCATCTTCATACCCTTGGAGATCGCAAAGCGGAAGCGTTTATCAACACGGTTGATGTAGTCGTACACCTTCACGATCCGTCTCGATCAAGTACCGAAAGTACGGCACCTCTGCGTTCAACACACGTTCAGCTCGATGACGTCCTCGCCTTCTTGATCCAGCAAGAGGGGCAAAGTAGTACATGAGTTCCGGCAGCACGACGGCGTGGTGACCGTGTTGGTGAAGAACAATCTCTGCAGGGCTTCACCTAAGCACTACGAAATCCATGACGGAGGATAAACTAGAGGGGACGGGGTTGCCGGCACATGGCTTGGTGATACTTGATGTGTCTTGGGTGCTAGCCCTGCCCCTCTATTTATATGTTGAGCCCTGGGGTCGAAACTTGGAGTAAAAGCCTCCTCAAAGTCGGTTTTGCCCGAAAGGCAAGAGTCCCACACGGACTCCAGGACCAAACGACACAATCCTTGGCCTCTGGTCCAGATGCCATGGGCCTCGGCGTCCGGCCCAGGGCCAGACATCATGGGCCTCGGCGTCTGGCCCAGGGCCAGACGCTAGGGTCTCCGGCGTTTGGCCTCTGACCTCCGCAAAACTATCTTTTGCACCGACCTATAGCCCCGTGGGCCTCACCCTTTGGCCTAACCATATCATCCAATATATGAATATTTACCTCCGAACCATTCCGGAGCTCCTCGTCATGTCCGTGATCTCATCCGGGACTCCGAACAACATTCGGTCACCAACATACATAACTCATATAATACTATATCATCAACGAACGTTAAGCGTGCCGACCCTACGGGTTCGAGAACTATGTATACATGACCGAGACACCTCTCCGGTCAATAACCAATAGCGGAACCTGGATGCCCATATTGGCTCCTACATATTCTACGAAGATCTTTATCAGTCGAACCTTATGACATACGTAATTCCCTTTGTCATCGGTATGTTACTTGCCCGAGATTTGATCGTCGGTATTCTCATACCTAGTTCAATCTCGTTACTGGCAAGTCTCTTTACTCGTTCCGTAATGCATCATCCCATAACTAACTCATTAGTCACATTGCTTGCAAGGCTTATAGTGATGTGCATTACCGAGATCGGGCCCAGAGATACCTCTCCCACACTCGGAGTGACAAATCCTAATCTTGATATATGCCAACCCAACAAACACCTTTGGAGACACCTGTAGAGCATCTTTATAATCACCCAGTTACGTTGTGACGTTTGATAGCACACAAGGTGTTCCTCCGGTATTCAGGAGTTGCATAATCTCATAGTCAAAGGAATATGTATAAGTCATGAAGAAAGCAATAGCAATAAAACTTAACGATCATTATGCTAAGCTAACGGATGGGTCTTGTCCATCACATCATTCTCTAATGATGTGGTCCCGTTCATCAAATGACAACACATGTCCATGGTCAGGAAACTTAACCATCTTTAATTAACGAGCTAGTCAAGTAGAGGCATACTAGGGACACTTTGTTTTGTCTATGTATTCACACATGTACTAAGTTTCCGGTTAATACAATTCTAGCATGAATAATAAACATTTATC
This sequence comes from Triticum aestivum, assembly GCF_018294505.1. Lineage (NCBI taxonomy): Eukaryota > Viridiplantae > Streptophyta > Magnoliopsida > Poales > Poaceae > Triticum > Triticum aestivum. The sequence goes on along the minus strand of NC_057814.1, from coordinate 500,354,477 downwards.
ATGATATAAGGAAATATAAATAACAACTTTATTATTGCCTCTAGGGCATATTTCCTTCTGTGGGCTGTGGCAGAACCCACCGTGGTGCGATAGTTTGAGATACATTTGATGGCTTTGACGGTTTTCATGGTTCGTTAGGGCATGTACAATGGTTGATAAGATAGTCTTATCTTAAATCTTGCATGTAATTTAGAGATGACAAAAAATATGTCTACAATGGGTCATCTCTTAGCCTTATCTTCAATGACTAGTCATTCCTAAAAATCATGGTGAGATATATTGTGCTAAGAGATCATCTCTTGTCTTCTCTTAAATAAGAGAAGACAAGCTTTTTTATGAGTTCTCTCTCCTCCACCTCATCATTTATACTACGTGGCACTCCTAAGATAGCATCATTGTACTGTATGCCGATTTACTACATGGGGAGGAGTGTCGTAGTCATGCCCCGAGGATGTATGTGTTGATCGATGAACCTCGTTAATAAATATTTGTCTCTAAGTCTACATCTCTGCAGTGATGCAGCTGGTAAATTCTAACAAGTGGTATAAGAGAAAGGTTGCAAACTGAATCATTGTGCGGATGATATAAACGAAGATGATAGCGATGACAACACAACATGGTGATGTATGTTCTAAAGAAACAACATACTTCTGTAGGAGCGAGTGGAGCGAAGTGGAGGCCAAAACGATTGAAGTCGCCCACTTGGCCATGCATGATGACGTGTGGCTGAAGGGGTGCCAGGAGATTATGAATGGAAATCAAAGGAAACACAATGGATCAAAGAGCACACGAATTGCCTAGCCCAAAATATCGATCACGATTTTCTGAAACAATGGGATGAGCACGGAGAACACTTTGTCGAACTAAAATAGAAGTTAAGGTCTGTTGGGTTGGATTGACCTATGCGACCAGCTCTGTGATGGTTGTTCACAAGAGAGTAGCAGGGATTCTTCAGCGCAAGTCCACGCGGGAAGAAGAAGGCAACAAAAGGGGGGGCTGCTGATTCAAGCAAACATACCCCCTAAGCAGTGGCGGGGCTTACTACAAGTCTGAGGGGGCCGTGCCCCTCCCCCCCCCCCAGCCTTAGGCAAAACAATGAAGAAAATTTACTATGTATGGCTTATAGATAAGGGAAAAGTCAATTCTTTGCCCTGTTCGTTGCCCATATTTTGGCTTTGCCACTGCCCCTGAGGCCGATCCAAATGACGTCAGCGAGGAGGTCATCTCGCAATCCGAGCAGGTCGAGGTAGCCAAGGATCTAACAAAGTGGTTGGATTTTCCTATGATGATATAGGATGACTGGTGTGTGCCTAAATGTCCACATTAATCATATTCCAGGTGAAAATGTTTGATGGTATGTGCAACTTCCCATTATGCCAGGCAAGAGTCAAGGGCATTTTTGGAAAGTAGGGGTGCATGGAGACAACCAAAGCTGGTGTTGTGAAACATATATCAAGATGGCTGCCGAAAGTTGGGAGGATCTCAAGATTAAAGTAGCTGGGACTTGGAACCATACAATTGTGCATCTCTCGTGAAGTCTTGTAACATGTGATGGACAAGGCGCCATCAGCCAAAATTTCTGCTAAGTTGGAAACTTAGTTCCTGGACAAGGCCCTGCCCAACAAATTTTATATGAAACAAACAGTTGTATGGGTTGATGATGCAGAAAAAGGTGAACCTTACTAAGAATATAAATGCCTTCAACCAAGTGACCTCATACTTATGTCAACTAGAGGTCAAAGTGAGAGACGAAGGCATGCCATTACTTCTAATCACTCTGGTATCTCGGTCCGACGAGCACTTAGTTACTACTGAGATATGAAAAGGCTACCAACATTGTAAGCAAGGTTACTGCAGCACTGTCAACATATGATCGATGCAAGATGAGAAGTATTGTTGGCAATTGTGTCATAGTAATTTCCCGACAATACCCATCTGAGGATAGCGTATATGTCAGAGATTCGGATGGTGCGCACGAGGAAGATTTACTCAGGTTCATGCCCCAAGATCGTCTCGGGGTTGAAGCCTTAGATGATTGCTAGAATAAGGTGCCTATCGGGGGATCCCCACTAGTCCATATATATGGAGACAAGGTAGTATTACAAGTCTAGAGTCAGTCGATGAGTTTTTGTGTGCTACATTTGGTAGCTAGCCGGGATCGATTAATGCATGCCATATACAGACCATCCCTAGCCTAATTCGAAGAGGAGTCTTCATCTTGTCCCCCAAGGTGGTGATGCGCTTCGGATCATCGGTGGACGTCGAGTTGTTGGCTTGGGCCGCCCTACTGTTGTTGGACCTATTCTGCCGCCGTAGCTACACTCCAGGGGCATGTCACCATCAATTTGCAATGGAAAAACCTTAAAGGTACTATGGTTTGAAGTAATATAATTATTCATGGCAACGGTTTTATCTACAGGATGGACAAAAATAATAAAACCATGAGTGTAAAATGGACAACAAACTCGTGATGAACAAAATAAGTACTAAGAACAACATGTACAAGGTACAAGTAAGTATCGTACTTAAAATCATACATAGGTGTTCACTTGAAAATGACATCTCAAGATGGCGAAGGCATGTTCACCAAGGCACAGTTTGTTAAAATTGGTGTTGCATAGTGCTACCATCATACTGGAATATGGGATCACAAGTGTATGCCCTGTTGGCTCCTACTAGTTGTTTGTTAATACTCCCTCCGTTTCTTTTTAGTCTGCATATAAGATTTGGTTAAAATCAAATTTTGTTAACTTTGACTAAGTTTATAGAAAAAATCATCAAGATTTACAATATGAAATCAATATTGTTACATGCATCATGAAATTAATTTTTGTAACATATAACTTTAATATTGTAGATATTGATATTTTTTAGAAAGTTGGTCAAACTTTATAAAGTTTGACTTTGACCAAATCTTATATGATGCGGACTAAAAAACCCGAAGGGAGTACTAATTAATTTAGGAAAACATTATCTGGCGAACATCAGCTGGGAGCGCTTTCTCGGCGAACGCTTCAAACTTGCCATGCCATACCAACTATAGTTGCCATGACAACTTTGTAGGATTTGCCACGACCGGAGGTGAAAGTTGCCAAGCTGTACAAATAATTAATGCTATATCTGACAAGTAGACATCTGAATGGCATTAGTTTCACATTCAAAGACCCAACAATGTACTGCAAGTATGTAAATTTAATCTTTCTCACTGAAACCCGAAGAGTGGACGGACTTCATCTGAGACAGTGTACATCGAATCGCCCACGCTAAACAAATGCATGCTATGTATCTACGCCAGTTAAATGATACTCTGATCACAGTGCTGCCCACATTCCCTTTTCATATTTGCTCAGTATACGGGAGCTGATCCCTACGTCAACAAGCTCAAGCTCACCGCCGTCGTCCCTTTGGCGAAGAACCGGTTGATCTTCTCGGTTGGATGGAACGAGTCCCAGAAGAAGTACTTGTCGGCGTCGTCGCACGTCAGCGGGGACTTGTCGTTGCACATGAACCCCATCTCCACCTTCCCGGTGGCGCAGCAGCCCTCGGACACGTTCTCCAGCCCGAGCTTCTCGGGGTGGTCGATGAGGTCGACCATGTCGTCGTAGACGTTGATGTAGGCGAGCCTGTACCCGCGGAGCTCCGCCCGGAGCCTGGCGATCATGGCCTTCACCTTGACGTTGTAGTCCCGGGCCACCTGGTTGTACTCCTCGTTGCAGGCGCCGCCGCCGAGCAGGTTGAGCGTGCGCTCCAGCGGCACGCAGCCGATGGCGGAGAGCCCCGCGAAGGTGACCCGGCGCGCGCCGAGCCGGTAGATGGCCGTGAGAAACTCGGCGGCGCGCGCCACCAGGAAGTCCTGGTACTCGGCCACCGTGAACTCGAAGAACCGCCCGGTGACCAGCAGGTAGTAGTTCTCCAGGAAGTCGTTGGTGCCCACGCTGACGACGTACACCGCGTTGGCCACGATGTGCCTGGCCCGGGCGCGCCCGGCGTGCTTCGCCAGCCGGCGCTGGTACTCCTTGAAGTACTCCACCTCCTTCCACATCGGTATCACTCCCTGCATGTGCACGCGGAGAAGAGGATCAGCAACAGTGTTTTCCTTTCTGATGAATGTTGTTTTCTGAACGGAGGATTCTGCTACCCTGGGTTCTGAATATTGACTGTGTTACTTTCGTATGGTGCAGTAGATTCAGAGATTGAATGCTCCATGATATGTGCATCGATTCGATTAGCATGTCAGTACTTTCTGCCTGTAGACACACAGATTCTGGCCCGGGAAAGATCGGTGCGGCTGGTTGGTGAGAGCAACGAACCAAACCACCACTATTTGGCTCATAAATTCTACAGGAACCACAATCGATGGCGCCAAATTCAGACCGAAAACGGTGGACTGACCGCTAATAAATGTGTCAATAGAACGAACCGCGTCGCTCTCGAGCATATGGACTGATGGGCAACGCCAGCTGAAGGAAACGGAAAGCAAAGAAAATGTTGTCTGATCATGGATATTCATGGTACAGAACCACTCTAGGGTCTCGACTCTGGATCTGGAAAAGAAGCTTCCTAGCTAGCCTGAGCAGGACAGGGTACACTACATTGAAGAAGATAGGCTCATAGGCCGATTATGCACCGCAGCTGCAGGTCGATCGATATCGATTGGTAATGAATGGGTTGCGTGCGACTGAATGAAGGCATGTGGTCGGCCATTCGGAGCGCTGAATGCGAGCTAATTAACGCCTCTGCATGCAGATGCAGTTGGTTGCTCGAAGAAGGAGGTTCATAGCTCAACAACCATGAAATTAGCCCTTTCTTGTTTTCAAGATCAACAATGAGAATGCTTGTGTTGGAGGGGAAAACGCAACCTAGGGGATGCTTGGCAAAAAAGTCCTATATATTCTGCTGGGTAGTTGATGCGCGCGGTGCGTAATTAATTAGCCGTCCAGCCTGATGGCCGGGCCGATCGCTCTAGCGTCCCAGCTAGAGCCGTTGACCAATGTGCCTTGTGGCGATCTGCAACGTCTAATCAAGGTTCCCAGTGGAGTAACACATGCATCGTTTGAGAAAAAAGACGGTGTGCAAGTGACATATATATAAACGCATGTCGTCTCTTCAGAAAATGTGTGGTTTGCTTTCTGTTATCGGAAAACAGTGCAAGTCAACATATAAGGAGGAGAAGTGATGCTGAAAAAGAACAGATGCGCGGCCGGCTTTGCCGTACCGGAATTTGGGAGGACATCCGTTGCGTGCGTCTTCCTCTGCAGACGTGCATAAACGGCATGGCGCGCGCGAATTGGCAACAGTTGGTGGGCTCGTCTAAAATTAGATTCCACCCGCGCATCTGCTCTATTTATTGTGTTGCTTCGCCAGCCGCTAATCGTGTTAATTGCTTCAGACGGACGGCTGAGATGATGTTTGGACCAGAAATTAGCACCAGGACGCATGGCTCAACTGCCATGTTATGGGGTTTTATGCTATCGAGCCGGTGCCTGTCGACTTAAAAGCTGCCTGCAGGTAGACTGGTACGTACCCATGGGCCTGCGTGCTGTGTCTCACTGTTGTACGCACCCTTGATGACCAAATTAGTCAGTAACCATACGGAACAAGAGGCCTTCGGATACTAGGAACAACAGGAGTAGCATTTGCGTCGCCGGCCGATCTAGCGTACTATTGCGTGCGTGTGAGTTTTACTGGCTAGCTAGCTTGGTCCCAAGTTACTCGTACGTGCTGCAGTTGTATTTGTACTCACTACGGACGCGGCAGCTGCGGCGTGCAGGTTGGTGCGTGCGGGTTCGCGGTTCGTACCAGGACGCTGGCGGTGGCGTTGTCGAGGCCGGAGCCGGCGGAGGCGAAGACGACGCCGGTGGCGAAGTCCTCGATGCCGTAAGCCGGGTCGAGGTACGCCGGCACGAGCGGCGGCAGGCCGAGCGCCTCGGAGACGAAGTCGGGCGGCAGCCGCCCGTTGCAGAACCGGCCCGTGGCGCCGCCCTGCAGGTCGCGCCCGTACGGCGGGAAGTTGCTCTTCAGCACCGTGCCGATCACGTTGTTGTTCCCCGTGTCCACCGTCGAGTCGCCGAACACGATCACCGCCGGCACCACCGGCTTCTTCTTCCCCGCCGCCGCCGCCGCGCCTACCACGACCGCCGCGGCCGCGAGCAGCAGCAGCACCGTCGCCGACGTCCACGACCTTGCCCGGTGAGGCGCCATCAACATGGCGTCTCAGGGTGGCGTCGCGCGTGTACTGACTAGTGACTACTGACGCAGTGCGGTGGTGCTACGTGCGTGCGGCGGGCCGGCGGTCGCGGCTTGCAGTTGCAAGTGCGACTAGGCCCAGCGCTCGTCGCCAGCTCGCCACTAAATAGGCGGGAGAGCCGGGAACGCGACGAGGTGCCGACAGAGGGGATGCGTCGCGCGCGCGGTTTCTCAGCTGACCGAGGAGGCTTTCATCAAAGTTACACCGGGAGGCGCATGACCTGACCAGCCTGCCCCACTTTGTTCGTTGGGCAGGGGAAATGCTGCTACTGAGATCGTTGTCAGTTGGCCTTTTTCAAGAAAAGGAATACGATCGTCGCACTGTCACGTTATTCAGTGTGTACTGTCCACTGCCCAACTGATATACATGTTGGACCACAGGAATTGATTGGGGTGTCCAACCCAAATTTGTTTTCATGGTTTGCACAAATAGCTCAATCTCACGACTAGATCTCACAACTGATATGCCTACACTTTGTTTCAGAAAGCAAAAATGTGAAGGGTCTGGGTAAGGTGTCCTTCTGCTAGACTGTCTGGGTTGATTCCCTATGTAGCTACAGAAATGGCTAGTTGCTCAAGCAGTGTTAGTAATATATAGTACTGAAAATGGATAAGCTGTCCCTGTAATGTCTGGATTCCATTATGCTCACTGCGCTACCACTGTACAGGTATATTTACCAGAAAGAAAGCATCAACGAAAATGGTAAATGGAGACGCGCTCTATGGAGCTCTTTATTTTGAAAATTTTGAAAATCATATTTTGAAGTTTCAACAAAATCTAAAAAAACCATACGCATTCATACGGATGTGTAATACATGTGCGTGAAATTTCAAGATAGTATACTTACATTATAGTGAGAGCTACACAAAAAAGACAAAATAGTAATTTTGAAATAGTTAGCCATCGTTAAGTGCCTGTCTCTTTCGGGCTATGATGTAGGCCAAGCACCTTTTGCCTTTTTTTCACTCAGGAGAGCATTTTACTTTGTTAGAGCAATTACAGGTGAATCCTAGAAACTTCTCCCCTGTAGTTTTATAAGGGGCTTCACTTTCTTCCTTAAAATTCTTCAAACTCTAAAGGAACCCCAATATGTCATTTCCAATACCCCACTATGTTAGAAATAATTGGTCAAAGTTAGAAATAGTTGACTTTTAACTGAATTTATATGCCACCTATTTGAAAACAAGATAGTAAACAGAAATATATATAGTATGTATATTATAGAGAAAAGAAGAAATATAAAAGATGTCATCGAGCCCCAATGTATGGGGGGGGGGGGGAGAAGCCCATGATTGGTGACGACCCGTCAGGAATTGTTCGTCGGTGGTGACTCAATCACTGTTGGTCCATGCACTAGCCAGTCCATCTAAAGGCTGAACTGATGGAGAAGGATGGGCAATATATTTCAGCACTCCACCTCACATCTAGACTCTTGTAGGCCTTAGACGTGGGAAACTATTCTTAATTAATAGTGCATTGGTATGGTCTTGATGAAATTTAACTTATATAGTGAGAAATAAAAAAAGAACAAATCCAATTGAGAATAGTAATGATCATCTACTGTATGTGTTGCATGAATTTGGTACTGTCCACGATCAAATTTACATCATCTTATTTCTCAACCCATGTTGCCGCCGTGGGTTCCTCTGCCTCCCGCCGGTCAATATGACTGCAAGTGGGTGGGGGTGGGGGTGGGGGGGGGGATCTTTGTGTCCAGTTCAGGCTTTGTAGGTGCTTCATCTCTTCATCGCCGGTGAAGCCGGGGTAGTGGCAGCGATGGAAATAACTTTTCACGGATTTCTCCATGTCGATGGGCTTTCTTGGAAGGGTGTCAACAAGTCGGAGGACGCCGTCGATTGCCGATCATTATGTATGTCATTGTTAGCGTCAGCAGCGGTGTCCTATGGAGGGGGCAACGTGCAACATGTTTTTGTTCTCCAAATCAGTATCTGTTCAATGAAGCTTAACCAGATATAACTCCTTCGGGAACTTGTGAGGTTTGTGACTCCTCCTCCATCTTGGTGCAACCTCTCCGGGATGGTGAGTTTTGTTGTGCACCAGACGGGTCTTGAACTCAATACCTCTTGGCTCTGATACCATGTAGAAGTGCTTGCTCTAACTAATATAATCAAAAGACCAATCTGATTAAAAAGACTAAATATTACATTTATACGTCAACATAGAGGTGGGTACAATCTCTACTCACCACACGCCATCAGAGAATGCAGAAGGCGGCAACAAGTATTGTATCGTAAATTCATGATAGCAGGAACCAGGAAGGAACAGCCGGTCATGAACTCTCCGACGACAACGACACCACAACCTCGAGTGGACGAGCCGCGATCGCAATCAGCACCGCATGTGCGTGCATGCAAACGCATTCTGCATGATTGTATCTCGGGGTGACGGATGGCGCCCGTGCCCCGGACGCCTCTCCGCGGTCGCTCTCCGCGGTCGCTCTCCGGCCCGCGCGGCCGGCGACGGATGCCATAACTCCCCATGCACGCACCGCGCGCCCACCACCGCCCCGCCAGCTGCATGGGCCTTCAATTCTGGCAACGACGCGGAGCCGCACGGTTGCCCCCCGGAGCCCGCCAACGACCATAGGCACGAACAAGCTAGGCACGATCGACGTACGTATCTCGATCCGGCCACCACATAACCGGGACCTCGCGCACGTATTTCCGGGGAGAATGAAGGATCCGGGACCTCGCCCATGCACGGCACACGGTTGGCGCTGCAGTACGGCCGGTCGACGACCGGCCGGCCGGGCATGAGAGGCGGAGAGACGACTGGTTGGTTCCGTATCACCATCGTGGGCTTATTGTGCAGTTAGGATCGTGTCTCGTCTTGATCGGAGGTAGTCGTAGTCGTGTGCGTGCCCATGGCTGGTTTGCGTGCTACGTTGTTTACGTACTGGCCCAAGAAAGCTCGTTGGGATTGCAAGTTGCAAGCCAGGATTGTACGTTTATTATTCTTCTTCTTTTGTGAAACAAAGATTGGGTTAGGAAAAAAGATCACCGTAACAGGCACAACACCCGGGTCAGGAGGCTCGAGAAACGAAACCAAACTTCAATGGCCAGGTTCATAAGATAAAAACGAATTTAATGGTGAGCATTCCGTGTTGGATGATCTCCCTTCATGACGGAATTGCACTAGTTGAAACTACTCCCTCCGTCCGCCAAAGAGTGAACGTCTGGGTATTCTAAGACAAATTAAGGATTTTGCAAAAAAGCCCTCCCACCACTCAATTAAGGTGCCAACAGCTGTACCAATGCTTCGATTCCCGTTGATAATAAATGAGAAGGGAGAAGTAAACACAACTTTGCCAACAAATGAGAAGGGGTGAACGTAAAATTACCTCGGTGGATCGCTGCGGAGCCAGACGTTCACTTATTTTGGGAAAATTACTCGAGCCAGACGTTCACTCTTTGGCGGACGGAGGGAGTATCTCTTCATCTCCTTGATACCTACAGATCCCAATAGATGGGAACATCAGCTGGGACGGAGCTTCGAGCGAACGGTTGGGGCCGTGCAGCTCCCAGCGAACGTTTTCCCAGTCCCTCGTCGTTCGCTAGGGGCAGGCCAAGGCGAACCCCCTCGATTGGCACAAAAGGCCTAGTTAAGTGTTTTTTATTTAAAATTGCCATGCTAAACTTTTCTAAAAAAAGGTCATGTGATTTAGAAAAAAATTCCATGCTAAACTTTAAAACTGTCATCCTCTATACAAAAATGCCATAAACTAAAAAGTAAACAAATTTATAAATGTCATGCTCTGAAAATGTGAAATTGTCATGCTACTTTATAAAACAGCCATCATCTAGATATATTTTTTATCTGGATAAGCCCAAAACTACCATGCCATTAAAAATGGCATCCTCTCAATAAAAAATGTCATTCTATTATTAATAAAAATGCCATGCGCTTCAATAATAAATTGTCATCCACTTATTAATAAAAATTCCATATTATTAATTATAGAAATGGCATATAAAAAAACAAACTTGAATTGTGAACATTATAAAAAGATGACATCCTCTTATAATTAAAAAAAATGTGATGTCATTAATAATGAAACTGCCATGTACAAAAGCAAACTTGACTTGTGGACATTAGAAAAAAATGTTTAAATTTGCCATCTTCTAAAAAGAGGTGAAAAAAAAGGAGGGACTAGATTCAAGGTCGATGCTCACGTCCCTGGCCAGTGTGGTGTGCGGGCAGTGTTTTAACTAGTAAAGCGTTCGCTGGGTTTTGTACTCACATCGAACAAGTTAATAAATCTGACGTGACTTCTGTCCCTGCGCCAAGATTTCTGCAACGAATCCGACGAGAGAGAGAGAGAGAGAGAGAGAGAGAGCGTGTTCGCAAGGATTGCCCGCCGGCGAATGTTCGCTAGATAACTTTTTTGGTAAATAATACTCAAATGCTACAGGGTTTATCCTTTACAAACGTGTGCATGCAGTCTTGGCCTCTAGGGCAAGTGCGAGCGAAGTACGCACTTTTTTTTCCTTCTCAGGTCTACTAGCAAAGTATGCACATGGAGGTCCTGATCCGAGGACCGCTCGATTATTCCACACCCTGGGAAGAAGAACCCGGGTGACCACCCAGAAGAAATGGCAAGAAAAGGAGCCGTTTTGGGGTGTCTCCTCAAGGCTAGGCCCCGGCTAGCTCGATTTAGCTCCGCCATGCAAGCCGCCAAAAACGCAGACCTGCACGCAAACCTTTCCTTAATTCCTCACCGCAGTCGTCGTCCAGCTCGATTAACTTTCCTCTCGACTACAATCCCCGTACCTCTTCTGAGAAAGCAAGTACAGTCCTCAACGTCGAGGCGCACCCATGGCGGCGACCGTGCGCACATGGCTGGTGGTGGCGGCGCTGGCGTGCGCGCTAACGCTGGCGCTGCGCTCGGCGGACGCGCAGGAGACCGAGGCGCAGGCGCAGCCGACGTCGTCGTCGTTGCCGGCCCAGAAGCCCAACTGCGCTCCGGGCGCCGCCACGCCGTGCCGCGTGGGCGCGCTGCGCGACCCGGAGAACCAGGAGGAGGAGGGGCTGTTCAATGTGAAGGTGAAGGCGCCGGCGCCGACCGCCGCGGGTGACTCCGACGACAGCGACGACGACTACAGCGACCCCGACAAGCCCAAAGACCCCGACCAGTCCGACGACGAGCTTATCGTTCTCGGCCACTGATCTGATCGACCGGCCGGTCCGGCATGATCGATCACGTGCGCGTGGCGCCGGATGGTTTTCGTTTTTTTTTGTTGGACTGGCCGGTGGCGGATCGACCGGTGCTCGTTGGACTTGCATTGTTGTTTAATTCTTCAGCTAATTTGTTGTTGTTGGTGGTGTTGTTAAGTATAAGTAGGTAGTGCGTGGATTGGCAAATATGTTCTGTAAGCTAATAATTGGATTTGATAAAGTGTGATCCTTACATGTCTTAAATCTATAAAAAGATTGGGTAAAGTGTGATCCTTACATGGTTAGCAACGTTCATGGATTGATCCGTGGCCATTGGAGTCCATAGCAGAAAACTACCACAATCACGATGAAAATCACCAAAATTCACCACAATACCTTCTGCCAAAGTAAAACCACTGAAGATAAAAAAGTACGTAAAGCCACCGAACCATGTATTTTTTTTCACCTTAAATACCGATGAAGTGCTCTTTTTGATACATTCTGACACGCGTAGCTGACCCATCGGGGTTGACTTGGCAAAAAAAAAACACGAGCATACTGACTTGGTCAATTTCCTCCTGCTCTCTAGTGATCTATCGGTGCTTTGGTGAGCTTGGGGGTTCTGGTCACCATGCCTTTGTTTCTTCATCCTCACTGGTGATATACTATGACATAGTCTCGGAGGAGGTAGGAGAAGGGGATGTGGGCAGGAGGGGCTGAATAACAAGCCCGCCTATTTGCCGCTCACTGTGCGAAGCTGTCAACATATAGTGTACATGGCGGTTATTTAGGCCGGTCATACACGCAGCCCAACATCCTTCGTTATTTATACTTTTCAGAAATATATTAAAAATATATTTCAGAAATAAGTTCTCAAAATTATTATTATACTTTAAATCTATTTTTTATAAATAAATATGCTTACATATTACTCCCTCCGTTCCTAAATATAAGTCTTTCTAGTGGTTCCACTAGGTGGACTACATACGGAGCAAATTGAATGAATCTACACTTAAAATACATCCGTATGTGGTTTATAGTGAAATCTCTACAGAGACTTATATTTAGGAACGGAGGGAGTATATGTATTTAAAATATGTCCTATGTATACAAACAATTATATATAAAAATGGGAAAAGGTGAAGAGAAAGAAAAGATAAAACCATCGGAAAAATTATAGAAGAAAAAACAAAAAACCAGAAAGAAATACAAAGGAAAAAATTGAAAGAAAACCAAAGAAACCAAGGCTAAAACCATAAGAGACAGGTAATACAAACAAAGTATCTGAAAAAGAAACCGACAATAGGCCCGGTCCATAGTATATGCGCCCTGCTCTAGGCTATTTGCCTCGCCGCACCGACCAACAAACATGTTTAGATGGTTGGATGAGGTGACGGCCACTTTTTGCAGAGTACGTGGATGTTGCTTCGATTATTGGGATGGTCAACTTTAAACACTGTTTTCGTTTAGATAATAAAGCAGCACATGCGCTAGCTAAATTTTTTTATTGTAGTAGACTTTGTCTAGTTGGTTGGATGAGCCCCATGACTGCATTGCCAGTGAGCTTGTGAACGATGTACTCCCTGTTAATTTTTAATAAAGCTAGCCATGATGGCATTTTCTAACAAAAGGTTTTGCCGTGAACAAGAAAAAAGAGTGCTCCTATGCCGCGCGAGATGTGGTAGAAAACGGTCAAACGTGCACCCTGTTTTTGAACTCCATAAAATGTTCAAGAAATTTAGAAAAATGTTTTCGTAAAAACGTTCCAAATTTCATTTTCCCTGAATGTCAAAATATGATCACAAATTGAAAAAATGATCAATAATTTGAAAATTATTCCTAGATTTCAAAAAAATCTTATGAAACTAAAAACTTTCATTCATTTGAGAAATTATCTCAAAGTTCATAAAATATTCCAAAATATTAAAATATTCTCAGATTTAAGAAACTTTCCAGATTTTAATTGTTTTTATTTTTTCTCTAACATAAGAAAATGTTTAAAGTTTTTAAAATATTCACAATTTGAAGAAATTATCTGATTTTGAATATATTCATGAATTTAGAATGGGAAAATGAAAAAACCCCGAAAGAAGACCTACTGAAAAGAAGCAGAAAAAAAGACCTCAAGGAACGTTAGAGCATCTCTAGCAGACCCCGCATAAGTGGTCAAACCCGCAAAAATTTTGCGTTTTACAGTTTTGGGCGAAAAAAGTGTCCAGAAGTGAAACCGTAAAAGTAGTCCAACCCGTAAAAATTTTAAGGGCCACCGCAAATGCACACCCGAAACCCTTATCTTTGGAGGTTGGAAGGCCGAATATAGGGGGGCCCGTATACCGGGTCAAACCTCGTCGGAGCAAACACGCCGCCGCGGAGTTTGCCGGAATCCGCCCTAAACTCGCCGGAATTCATCACCGCACATCGGAAAAGGCCGCTAGACGCCGCAATCGATTGCCGCCGGTTCGAATTGGACGAGCTCGACATCGTCGTGGCCTCCCATGACCTCAGCCAGGCCGCCGGAATCCTCCCGACGCGGCAGGCAAAGGGGCACGGCTCGCCTGGCAATAGAGTAAGGCGCGGACGGCGGAGGCGACGGGGCGTGGCCGGCAAGGCTGGGCGCGGACGACGGAGGCGACGGGGCGCGACCGGCAAGGACGGGGCGCGACCGATGGGTGATGGGGCGCGGCCGACGGCCGACGGGGCGCGGCCTGCAGGCGACGGGGCACGGCCGACGGGGTTGGGCGCGGCCAGCGTGGCCGGCGCGGTCGGCTGGAGGAAGGGGCGGCAACGGCCGGACTGGAGGAAGGAGCTTTTTATTCCACTTTTTATAGTTTGTTTTACAGTATCTGTTCGGCCGCGCTAGTTTTCGACCCGCAAACGCGATCTTCGTGAAACTGTAAACGCGTTTTGCGGGTCAAGTTTTTGTGGGGTCTGCTAGAGTTGCTCTTATAGAACCTTTTCAAAAACGGTGAGAGCACACACCATATATTGGCAGATCCAATTGAAGCAGCTTGCTTCGTCATGGTGCTGTGCGATTGCGCAAAAGAAGAGGGAAAGGGGAGTTTTTTTTTTTTGAGAGAGAGAGAGAAGGGAAAGGGGAGGTGCAGCAGGTTGCACCGTCGTGGGCCGCATGAGATCTGCCAAGGAATTCGTCGTATGGGCCGCAAACTTTCTCGTCCGTCATGCCGTACCGCTGCTTCCTGTTAAACGTCTGGGGCTGCACGCGCGCGCGCATGGCAGGCGCTGACCGTCGACGGCAAACGCACGCCGCATGCAGCCAGCGGCGTGACGGCCGAGCATGATGGATTAAACTATCCATGGCCGGGAGTTCTGCAAGCCACGGCCGGCGTGACCCCGCGTATATTCGTGCGCCCGGAAAGCAGAAAAGCTCCCCCCGGTTCCATGGCACGTACGTACGTACAATAATCAGTACCCCCTCCGCACATGCGCATCGCGTTCGCCGGTCACCAGTAAAAAAACGAGCGGAGAGAGATCATGAAGCGGCCGGCTTCGACGCGCGAGGATGCTGGCCCGGAGCAAAACATGCGTGGATGTCGCCACCTGATCTGTCCGCCCTCCACGTTAACCCCCGATACTCCTGAGTATGCCGCCTCTCTACCGACCCCCGTCGCCAGCCAGAACCAAAACATGATGCGTGTATTGCCTTTTCGCCGTATACTCGCCTACTTGGTCTGTAAAAAGCGAGCTCCGCTGTCAAAAAATGAGTTCGAACGACCGCGGGCGATAGGGTTAAAAAGCGTGGTGGAGGATGATGGGGCATGGGGTTAGCGCGTGGGAATCTGATTAGTGAGGCGCCGGCACGCCACCTGAAGCCCCGAGGTGATCCTATCATCACTTCAACAAGTCCACCTCCACGAACCACTTGCTTTGCTCTACTCCCTTTTCTACCTTGTCCCCTGGACCTAGCTTTGCTTCCCCGTGGGCCCGTGAAGTGCCTATTGGCACTGCTTTCCAAGTAGACGCGTATGAAGTGGAGCATATACCCGGCTTTCTTAATTGATTTTTCATCCCTAAGAAAATTGTAATGAATTTTGATCACGTTGTGTGTAGCTTAGCGACACAAGTTTTATGTCCAAAATCTGAGTAAATTAGGGACCGAAGGACTGCTATTGCTGTAACATTTATGGCGGTGGTGCGTATGCGCGCAATTAAATCTGTTGCGAAGAATTTGAGCAAGATGATTGTCACCTCTGCCACCAAAAATTGATACTACTTAATTAATAGCAACTGCCTCCAATAGACAATACTGGTTTTACTTTTGGTGTTCTTTGTACTATCTTAACAGTTGATGAATAGATCAAAAGTTTTTCCTCGCAAAAGAGAGAGAGAGAGAGAGAGAGAGAGAGAGAGAGTCGATAATTCATCCTGGAGCCCGGGCTCAGCTGCACCTGGTCAGCAAAAAATTCAAAAAAATACTAGAAAAATTCAAAAAAATCCAAAAATAATTTGTGTGGTAGATAATTTGATGCGTGAGGTCCGCTCCAAATTTCAACTCATTTGGATATCTGAGTAGGCCTCGGCAAAAAAGACAAATCGGGTCAAAACAGTTTGTGAACAATAAACTTTTTCACAGACCCCGATTTTGTCTTTTTTGCACAGACTTGCTCAAATGTCCAAACGAGTTGAATTTTGCAGCGAACCTCACGCATCTAATTATCTACCATACAAATTTTTTTGGAATTTTTTGAACTTTTTTGTATTTGTTTTGATTTTTTCCGTGAGTGCGGGTGCAGCTGAGCCCGGGTGCAGATTCGCCGCACTCAGAGAGAGTAGTCTAATTTGTTATATTCATAGCAATGCACGGGTATATAGCTAGCTCTAAAATGTAGTCGAGATCTTGTAGATCACATGATTTTGATCCAATGGATGCCCAAGGTTCACTCTCTTCTCCTTCTTGACTCACACCCATGGACAACTAAGTTGCGCTACCATAACCCCCTTCTCCCGTCCCACCCATGCCTTATTGTCTTGACTCCCTCAAGTCAGCAACCGCCTCCACCGCCTAACCTCCTTTGTCGCACCTCCTCTCACATTGCCATCCCCCAATTTTTTCTTCTCTCTACATTGTCCGGTAGACACATCTCAAGTTCGATGTTGCCACCCGCCTCCGTAATTGTAGTCTGACTGTGTCAACCAGCTTAGACAAGATTGCAAACCTCTACATAAGTGGTTGCTGGCCCAATGTTGCGTTATTTTCCCTTGATACATAAGCTAGGGGAATTCCCCCTTTTCAGAAAAAGCCTAGGGAGCATAAGGAACCCCAACCCTCAAACATTTTGCATTGATCATTGGTTGCCTTTCGCTAAGAATTCACACCATATGCACAATAGCTTATCGATTAACTATCTAATATCATCATTTACTTGTTTCGTCAAGTAAACTATATTACCTTCAAATTTTGATTGCATGCTTTTCTTGGAACTCATTGTATGCAAGTTAATGGAGTACATGACAAAATTGATATCACTTGCTTGTCAATTCTCACTGATCTTAGAGATTGTGTGTTAATGTCTAGGACGACAAACATTTATATATGGAGGTGCTATTAATTTCTTAGAATACTACCTCCATTTCAAATTACACCATTAATTAGCATACACCTTTTGTGATGCAAAATCATAATCATGGACAAATACACATTTTGGAATATGAATAAAATATGAAATCAATTTTAGCCACATAAAGTATACACAAATAGAGTAATTGTTTGTCCATAGATTATTCTAACAAAACCTAATATACGAAGTATCTTTCAAATGGAGTGAGTAGGGAGATAGAGAAGTAGGTTCTATTATGATGTAGATAATGACCTTTAGAGAGATGCAAAAAGGGGGAGAAGCCAAGCGAAAAGCAAACAACAATTATGATATACAGGGTAGAAAGAACCCACGGCTCGATCTCAACAGCTAGTAGAGAGTAGAGATGGGAGGGAGATGAGAGGCACTATTAATTTGTTAGAGAAGTGAGAGATACTACCTCCATTTCAAATCACACTATTAGTGTGCACCTTTTGTGATGCAAAATCGTAATCACAAACATACATTTGGAATTCGAATAAAATACGAAATCAGTTTTTGTCACATAAAGTATATACAAAAAGAGTAATTTTTGGTTTTCCAAGACTTAACATGCAAAGTGGTATTTTTCAAAGGGAGTGAGTAGGGAGATAGTAGACAGAAGTAGGTTGTATTATGACGTAGATAATGACCTTTAGAGAGATGCAAAAAGGGAGAGAAGCCAAACCAAAAGCAAACAACAATTATGATACAGGGAAAAAGAAGCCACGGCGATCGATCTCAAGTTCTCAACAGCTAGTAGAGAGAGTAGAGATGGAGGTGAGATGAGAGGCGCAACCCCTCCCTATGCGAGCCGTGTCCCCCGGCGCGGCGCCACGGCAGGGCCGCTTTGGCGCCGCTGTCCCCGCTTTGTGGCAGCCGCCCTCATTGCATGCATGCATGCATGCCCCCGTCCTCTTAACAAGCTGGGAGGAGTATTAATCTGCAGACGGATTTACGTGCAAGTCGCTCCCGATTAAGAAACTGGCCCCTCTTCGTACGGAACCCCCGCCGAGGCCCCTTTCTAGGCACACACATCCTGCGCTCCTGCCCCCGATGCTGCCCTAGCCAAGCCAAGCCACTCCACTGGCGGTCGGTCGCCGTCGTCTTCCTCCTCCCCCTTCCTGCTCGATCGTCGCCAAGGAGAGAATCCTCGGCTGTCTGCGCTAGTCCAAGTAGAAAGGGAGGGGCTCCGCCTCTCTGGCTCCTACTAATTCCTAACCGAACCGCGTGGAATAATGGCCGCCTTCCGCCCGCGAAACGCTCGACCTACCCCACTAGCTGCCGCATGCCGACCGTCTGTGCGTGGAACGAGAGGGGGGCGAATATCTTTTGGTCTGCTGTGCTTCATCATTCTGCTCACCACCCCTCTCTCTCCCTCGTCTCGTGGAGATCGGTCGAGCTGCGCGCTTAAGACTCCGGCGCATGCCTCTCCTCCTATTTCATGCCCGGCCCCTCCCCCCACAGCCTATCATCGCCCCCTACTGCTCCCTGCGTTCCTCGCCCTTCTGTTCTGTCTGCAGGCTAGATCTTGCATGGTTAACTGCAGATCAGGCTGCCAATGGCTGGGTATATAGGCTAGCTTATGCCGTATACAAGCAGTGCCTAGCTAGCTACATGCATGGATGCGTGCTATTTGGAAGGAAGATCCAGAGCGCGCTAGTTCTAGGACGCTTCTGATTAACCCTAGGGCGCAGGAACAACGGCAAAGAGGTATGTACCAGAGACTTGATTTGGTTCCTCCTCAACTGATCTGGCAAACATGCATATATGGATCTGGATCTCATTTGGACCGATCATGCATTTAACATGTATGTATGTCTACCATTTTAATTCTGTTCTTATCTTGGAATGCAGGCTGATGAGGCCGGGGAGCGGAGGCACACAGCCTGCTGCTTGCATGAGGTTGAAATTAGATCCAGCGGCATGCATGGTGTGCATAAATTGCATGGTTGATCATGTACAAGCAATGGATCTATGGAGCGATATTGGTGAGGTTCAATCCGATGCTAGGTCTTACAATCGTGGTAAGACCAGTATCTGATTGAGCCGTGCCAATATCTCTCCCTTGCATGCTTCCTCCGCCCAACTACATCTCCATGGCAGGTGAGCACTATCTACTCCATCGAAGTCTAGCATTTTAATTATTTTTCTGCAAACCATGCACCAAGTGAAAATAATTAATCGACCCCTGTTTTTGGACATGAATTATATAGTTAAAACAGTCTGAAGTCTGAAAATGTCCTAAGGCCTTTGCTATATACCCCGAGAGAGGCTACGCACTCAAGTTCGGTGCACCCATGATTTTTTTTTTACTTAAAAGGGTAATGTGATTTTTTGGGTCCAAGCTATAGCTATTCAGTACAGTACATAACAGTACCTTTCACACAAGTAATAAATCATTTTAAGTTTCATATTTCCAAGGCTAAAATTCAGCCAAGTTTTGTGACAAGTCTCACATATTTAGTTTTGTTCAAATCACAACATGTTTCAAGTTTTTGATTTTCAGATGCACTAATTGCGAGTATTCTCTAAGATTTTCTCATCTATATATGGAATGTGGTTGGATATTTATATTTCTTCGAAAGAAGGTGGTTGGAAACATTACTCCCAAGTGATTATAGACTCCACGTACGTACCCAGCCAGATAACAAATATCATGGAGTACATTCGTTAGTTTAAGATCATTTGTATGCCTATGCCTAGACTTTTTTTTAACACTTGTATGCCTAGACTTCACCAGATAAACTTGCACTACCATGCGCTGGATATGTTTATCTAGGTGGTAGAAGTAGAGCAACATTCTTACCCCTTTTGCCTGGACTTCAAACAGTATCATGTTAATTGTCTAAGGGCATTGGTTTATAGTCAATCAATGTCTATTTGTTAATACTCCGTATGCTTTTGAATGAATCGAGGAAACTAATCGTCAAGCAGTAAGCCGTGCTAGGATAGGGTTTATCCTCCTCTTCAGGAAAAAGTAAGCCATACCCATGCACTCAAGCTAGCACTATAACATTTATTAAATACGGAAAGTTGTAAAAATAAATAAATTGTGAAGATTATTATTACAAACACATAATTCTATTTCTTCTACCCTTGTGCTAGGTGCAAATTTGAATTAATATTCTTAGTTTAAGTTGTAGTTAATGATGCAATCTACATGAATTTTTTTAGTTATGTTAAATTGTATTAATGCACTGCCAAATCTATTAGAATCTGAGTGCTATAGATATTACTTTGTGTAAAATGTTTGATTTTTTATATTATTTGTAAATTTATATCAAAACTGGTTTGTAAATCAGAATTCCCATAATTGAAGTTGACGTCTGATGTGAATGCATCTAAATTCTTATCTTTCGAAAAGAAGGTTGTATACCCTCGGATGTGAAGGCACCATATGTGCTTCTATCTGTATTATCTGTTTCATGATCGATATAATTGTAATCGTTGGACGTTAAATGTTTGATCTGTTTGTAGCATGCACTATGTTATGTCTGACCTAACACACAATTAGACAAATAAGATTTGATCAAAATACATCTGAGTGGGGGACTAGTGATAACTCCGTGATCACCATGACCATCTTATAATTGGAATGCTAGGTGTTGCTTGTTAGCGGGATGTGTGGCGTTGAATCAACAAAAAGTGGATGATGGCAAGATGATGTTCGGTGACGGACGTTGGATGAAAACTTACAGATCAACGAGGCTTTTGTTTTATGTACTCCACTTTGTCTAGAGAAGATAATAAAATATTTTGTACAATAATTCACCTCTTAGTTCTTGGTGTCATTTTTTATTGTTAATGTCCATGTGAATTCAAAAATAGATGCTAATTAAAAAAATAAAACATGTGGCAACAAAATCTCTTTACTCTAGAGAAGACCTATGGTATATTAGAGAATATTTATTGAACCTGAAGCATTTTTTTGAACCAGAGAACTGCATGTGATCAATAAACTAGAATGGAGAAAACATAATACAAAGTCTTATACAATACCCACCAAAATGACAAGAAACGACACAAGGACAAACCCAAGGGCATTAAGCCAAAGCTACTCAAAACGAAGATTGGAAACACTTAGCCCCAACCTTAAACCATGCACACGCACTACCCTTGATAAGGTTGACCAAGGTGTATAGAGGAACAACTGTGTCCTCGAAAATCTCCTATTGTGTTCCTTCCAAATGGACCAACCAACCAACATGATATCACTGTTGAGTTTCTTCTTGTCATGCGTAGGAACACAATCTGAAAATTCTAGACCAAATGATGTTCACGACCGCACAACCAACAAGGAGATGGTCAACGTTTTCAAAAGAATTGTAGCAAAAATGAGAGGATCATTATGCGGAAGCCCACACTTAGCATGGCGATCCACTGTCCAAATCCCTCTTGTGGGTAGCCAACCAAATGAAGAATTTGCATCTCAGAGGGCCCCAAGATTTCCAAATTGCAATGGCCAAGGTTCATTGAGGAAGCCCCACAAAGTTTATCATGCAAGCTGATTTTGAAGAGAAGTGACCCGATGGCTCATGTTTCCATTTCCATATGTCAATCGGTCACAATCAAGCTGAACCTCCTGTATGGCCTCCCATTAGTTAAGCAACTGAATAAACTTGTCGATTGAGAGAGGAGCTCTAAAATATTTTAGCTGTAGACCTCCTTCCAGAGCATAAGCAACCATCCTTTTAAATCTAATATTATCTGGAATGACCGCAACAATATCCGGCGA
The DNA here is from genome assembly GCF_018294505.1 of Triticum aestivum. Lineage (NCBI taxonomy): Eukaryota > Viridiplantae > Streptophyta > Magnoliopsida > Poales > Poaceae > Triticum > Triticum aestivum. The sequence continues at coordinate 500,332,744 of NC_057814.1, read as the reverse complement.
AATAGAGGCAAGAGGAGTGCCATCCTGCCACACATCATACAAAAAAATGCTCTCACCATTACCTAAAGTCACCTTGGCTACAATGTTAAATTTTTGCAAGTCATCCCTACCAAGAGTCAACCCCAAGTGCCTCCAGGGCTTGTCAACATCAACGCAATCGACCCAAGACTGTTGTAGAATCATGGCCGAGTTCATATAGACCAGGCTAGTAATGCGAAGGCCACCAACCTCTCTAGGGCTGCATATAATCTCCCACTTGACACGGCAATTGCCTCCAACTGTTTCTTTAGTGCCCCTCCAAAGGAGCGCTCAACGAATCTCGTCGGTTGTCTTTAGAACTTAGGCGAGGGCGCGCAAGGGGCTGGGTGGGGTGGGGGGGGGGGGCTCAAGAGATTGTAACTGGAAATGGCAATTGAGGTGAGAAATTGACTGAATAAGCACCAAACAACCGCCTTGGGTTAACATAGCAAATCGCCAAGAAGCAAGGCTCATTCTAAGAATGTCCAAAAGCCTTTGAAAATCTTCTTTACTTGCTCTTGAGAAGATTGCAACTCAGCCCCAAGGCACATATGAAAATCTTGAACAGAGAGACGATCACCTGAACATCAGTCGGTGAAGTGCAAAGGAACACAATAACATCATCGACATAAATTGAAAGCCTTTCTGACATAGTGCCTGGAGGAAGGGCACTTAAAAGACCCACGTCACCCTTTTCATCATCATGTTGATTGCATCCATAGCAAGAATAAAGAGCAGTGGTGAAAGAGCATCTCCGTGGCGAAGACCACTACCATGACAAATCCGTGGACCCGGAGCATCAATTATGAGGATTATCGAGGACGTCGACGATAATATAAAGGAAATTCATGTTCTCCGCCTTGGACCAAAACCTTTAGCTCTCAACACTTTCAAAAGATAGGGTATGCCATGTATACCTAATAAAATATATAATTGAAGAGACTATCTCTTAGTCAAAGAGAATGCAAAGTTCTTTTATATTTCTTTCTCTTTCATGTTAGCAATCATCCTACATAAAAATGAGACATGGTAGTACCATTGTAGTACTCCCTTTCTAAAGCAATATAAAAGTGTTTAGATAATTAAATAGTGATCTAAATACTCTTATATTTCTTCACGGAGGGAGTACATGCCAAGTATAAAAATTAAGGAAGTCTTAGGTTCATCGACATGGTCATGTTGCTTGTGTGTTACTTCCTCCGTCCGTAATGATAGATTTTTTTTGACAAGAGTAATTGTTTCTTCGCGATTAGTTTGACTTCCGCCGAGTCAACAAAAACGATAATCCTAGACGCACGAAACATTACGGGCCTCCCACAGACTACTCGACGCTAATCAATCTCTACCCCCGATTCTCATGGGGGTGGGCTCCGCCTCCTTAATCACGAATCAAAAACTGACACATAACCACAGCCCGTTGAATCCGTAAATCCCATCCCGTGCGTGTAGCATTACTCGAACAAAAATGGCTGCTTGGTCAAGCACAAACCCACGCAAGTGTGGCTGCTAACGCACTCCTACGTGTACAATGATGTTAAGATGGAATTAGCAATAATTCTAAACACATTGGAATCACACAAGTCCATGTACTTGAGGCTGGTCACGGAAAGCAACTGAGTCCATGGCTGCTACGGCGCCAAAACATAACGTCAATGGCGTGGACCAGCATAAAAACTCGACGAGCTTAGCTCTGGTGCACATGTACCGAGACGTACACCGGAAAAACAAAGACCACGGCGCGCGAGCTGGTAGTATCATGATGAGAGCGCTCGCAATCCTCCTAGTGATCACCACTGCGGCGACCTTGCCTCGCGTTGCGCTCGCGGCAAGCGATGATCGGCGCCGGACGAGCATCCTGTGGCGCCGCGGGTCCATCGCCGTGGGGGACGACGCCCTGGTGTCCCCGAGCGGCGACTTCTCGTGCGGCTTCCACCCCGTCGCCACCAACGCCTACGTGTTCGCCGTCTGGTTCACCGCCTCGGCCGATCCGCGCACCCTCGCGTGGGCCGCCAACCGCGACGCCCCCGTGAACGGCATGGGCTCCCGCGCCGAGCTTCTCGTGGACGGGACCCTGGTGCTGCGGGACTTCGACGGCCTGGCCACGTGGAGCACCAACACCAGCGGCACCGGCGCCGATCGTGCGCAGCTGCTCGACACCGGCAACCTCGTCGTGTCCGACGCCACCGGCCGCACCCTGTGGCAGAGCTTCGACTGGCCCACCGACACGCTCCTCCCCGGGCAACTCATCACGCGGCGCGCGCGCCTCGTGTCGGCAAAGGCGAGGGGCTCCACGTCCTCCGGCTACTTCAGCTTCTACTTCGACAATTTCAACATCCTCAACCTCGTCTACGACGGCCCGGAGATCAACATGAACTACTGGCCGGACCCCTTCAAAACGTGGGTGGAAAACAAGCGGACGGCCTTCAACAGCAGCCGACTCGGCCGCCTCGACGACCGTGGCCGCTTCTCGGCGACCGACAATCTGCGGTTCGCCGCCTCCGACATGGGCGCCGCCGGGCACATCATGCGGCGACTGACGCTGGACTACGACGGGAACCTCCGGGTGTACAGCCTCGACGTCGCCGGCGGCGGGGTCTGGCGCGCCACGTGGGCGGCGCTCTCGCGGCAGTGCAGCGTGCACGGGATCTGCGGCCGGTACGGCGTGTGCGCATACGGGCTGGCCGGGCCGGCTTGCGCGTGCCCCGAGGGGTTCGAGCCCAGCGACCCCGGCGACTGGAGCAAAGGCTGCCGGCGCTTGTTCGACATCCAGTGCGGCGAGGACGTGTTCTTCGCCGAGCTGGCGAACGTGGACTACTGGGGGTTCGACAAAAAATTCCGTCAGAAGGCCACCATCGATGAGTGCCGGCAGCTGTGCATCGACGACTGCAGATGCGAGGCGTTCGCCTACAAGAAGGGGGGAGGCGGCTTCTGCTACACGAAGGTCTCTCTGTGGAACGGTCGGAGCTCGGACCCCATTCAGTTCATGTACTTCAAGGTCCCTACACGCGTCGAGAAGAAGCTCAACCTGTCGTCCGTGTTGCGCTTGCGCTTCGACGGCCATGACTGCAGCACCACGCAAGAACGAAACGCCAGCGTCGGCTACTCGCCCTCCCGTCACCTGAAGAACTACAACGGCAGCAAGATAAAGTTCGTCTACCTGTACAGCTTCCTCGGGGGATTGTTCGTCGTGGAAGCCGTCGTCATCATCGCCGGCTACCTGTTCGTCTTCCGGGCCGACCCGGCCGCGGTCCAACGCGTCCACGACGATGGCTACACCTTGGCGATGAGCCACTTCAGGAAGTTCACGTACGACGAACTGTCCAGCGCTACCTGCAATTTTGGTGAGGAGCTCGGGAGGGGCGCTTCGGGGGCGGTGTACAAGGGCGTCTTGGACGACGGCCGGGACGTGGCCGTGTCGCGGCTGGTGGAGGTGACGACGCCGCAGGCCGAGGAGGTGTTCCGGTCGGAGCTGAGCGTCATCGGGCGGATCAACCACATGAACCTGGTCCGGATATGGGGCTTCTTCTCCGAGCGCTCGCACAGGCTCCTCGTCTCCGAGTACGTCGAGAACGGCTCGCTGGCCAAGGCCCTCTTCGGCGGCGAGCCCGCCCTGGGGTGGCCGTCGAGGTACAAGATCGCCGTCGGCGTCGCCAAGGGGCTGGCCTACCTGCACCACGAGTGCCTCGAGTGGATCCTGCACTGCGACATGAAGCCGGAGAACGTTCTGCTGGACGCCGACCTGGAGCCCAAGATCACCGGCTTCGGCCTGGTGAAGCTGCTGAGCCGGGAAGACGACGCGTGCGGCAAGGCGCCGTCCCCTGTCCAGCTGGGAACGAGGGGGCACGTGGCGCCGGAGTGGGCGCTGAGCCTCCCGATCACCGGGAAGGCCGACGTGTACAGCTTCGGCGTCGTGCTCCTCGAGCTGCTCCGTGGGCAGAGGGTCAGCGAATGGGCGGCGGTGGAGGGCGTGCCCGGAGGTGATCAGCAGGCACGCGTGAACCTACAGGAGATCGTAGCGTGGTTCCAGGACCAGACGCTGGAATGCCAAGGTGACCGGTCGGCGCCGTGGCTGGAGGAGTTCGTGGATGCACGGTTGCTCGGCGACTTCAACCGCTTGCAGGCGGCGGTGATGCTGGAGGTGGCTGGCTCGTGCGTGGAGGATGATCCCAGCAGGAGGCCGAACATGAACGCCGTTGCGCAGAAGCTTCTCTCGGCGCAGGATGTAGTAGGCTCGGTGTCCCTGCGCCGTGTGTGTCCGGTTCCTTCCCAAGGCATCAGTAGTCTGCACTTCGTCTGAATCTCTTGCGATCAGTAATCTGCCAACGAGAAGTTTGGCAATGTTGCTACTACAAAGGTGTACTCCGTGGTAAGTGAGATGGATCGGAGGGGATACTGTTTTAGGCTGGGCATGTAGGAGTAACTTAGATTTAGCACTTCAGCTACATGTCAGCTGACTGGGTTTTAACTTTTGGGTCAGTTGACTTTTTTAATCATTGATTGCTGCTCCAAGATGCGTGCTAGTTATTTCTTTTCTGTTGTGTGTGCTGTCCTATATTGGCCCGGACGTTTTTTGATTGATTCCTATTTTGGGTCGGTCGATTTCTTGTTGGGCTGAGCCTGTTAAGTGTTTTCATATTAGGCTGTTTGTGTGTGTTTTTGCTTCTGTTTTTTGTCTGTTTTTCTGGGTATATTTTGGATGTTGGGTGAACAAAATATATACACGTAAGTAATTTATAATACGTGTATAAATTGTAATTGTGTGAAAAATGCACTATTATGTGCTTATGTCTTGCTACTAAAATAGCGCAGTTTCACTATAATTGTATTTTATGTGAAAATTCCACTACAATATGCATATTCTTGCATATTATTGAAAGCGCAATTTTGTATATATATTGTGTGTAAATTTTGTTACTGTTTGATTATTTTATAAGGGTAATATCAATGCAACTAATTCATTCTTACTTAGAAAACTTCATTATCTTGATTTTGTTTTAGTAGTTATTTCATATATTTTTTGAAGGGTAATTCCAAAATCACAAATTCATTTTTTCTTACAAAACTTCATTATTTTTTTGATTTAGTGTTTGTTTCATTTTCCTTTCTAATGGTAATACCAATGTCACTAATTTATTCTTTCTTAGAAAACTTTCTTTTTCTGAGAATTCTACTATTATATACTTATTCTTGCATATTATAAAAGAAGTGCAATTTCTGTGTAAATTGTGTACAAATTTCTCTCTTTTTTATTTTTTAAATTTCTCTCTTTTTTATTTTTTTTGTTTCCTTTCTTCTTAAACGGTAATACCAATGTCAATAATTCATTCTTTCTTAGAAAACTTTATTATGATTTTGATGTAGTTTTTATTTTATTTTATTTCTTCCAAAAGGGTATTTGTAGCGACCCGACCTCAGATGATCAAGTCTCTGTGCTTAAGTGTCATCCCTGGATCGGTATGCTGACACACACAATACTCGAGGATTTATAACAGAGGTAAATCACATGTATAAATAACGTAAATACTATTACCTCAATCCAAATAGCGGAAGTAACAACAAGGTTGTGGATTCCCATCAACACCAACGGCAAAGTTGAGTGTAGAAATCGTAACCCTAACGTATCACTTACTCGTCGTAAGATTCCTGCAACATGAGACGTTGCAGCCACAAAGGGTCAGTACATTGAATGTACTGGCAAATTCACACCATAGGATAAATGATGAATAATAACTATCACTACATGCAAATATGGCTGGTGGAAAAGCTCTATGGTTATATGTTTTTGCGAAAAGCCAATTTTTCCCTACTGCAAAGAAATATATTTTATTTAACTACAAATTTGGTTGAAAATATTGAGAAGGTAAACCCCATCTCAATCCCAATTAAAGGTAATTAACAACCCGACAAATTAATTATATAGAGTGATGAGATCAACATGATAATCCAAGAACCAGATACTCAAGATGTCCATAACCGGGGACACGGCTAACCATGATTAGTTTGTACACTCTGCAGAGGTTTGTGCACTTTTCCCCACAAGACTCGATCTCCTCCGTTGAATTTCTCGCACTGCATGATGTTTGAGAAATGGATGACCGAGACACAGTCTTTCCGAAGAGGTCCCCTTAACCGATAGATAGGCTGGTACACCTACAATCCCCTACATCTGCTAGCCCATCATGGAAAGGTTTCCCACAACTTACTCAACTATGCCAGAGCCCATAATGGCATGTGGCTGCACACGGAAGTTTCTAGCATGAATAATCTTATGATCCCTTTGAGCCTGGGTGGCAGTCCATAGGAGAATCACACGGTACCCCGGGATTTCCAAAAAAACAGGCAATCACTGGAATTCCTCAGGTGCCTCAATCCACCCAGATGTGTATTTAAGTTGCCACCTTAAGTTGAACCATTAATTAACAATCTCACATCTGTCATGGATACACTCAAACCCAATCCACGTCTACGAGCATAGCATGGCAATATAAGCATAACGTAATAGTAACTCCCAAGGTTTGAATGCAGGGCAATAGGTTCCTACCTTATCAACTACTTCCCAATACCCACATGTTATCAAATCCTAACCATGCAATGTTTGAGGGTGAAGTAATGCATAAAAACTGGGTATGAAAGGGATATGATCAAACTGTGAACTTGCCTTGTACAGTTGATGAAGATGATTCGCACTCAAAACTCTTGATAGTTCTACTCGTCACACTCTGGTCAATCTATCGTAAGCAAGCAATAGTAACCACACATAAGCAATCACTCAAAAGATCAGAAAGAACGAAAAAGACAAATTAGAAAACATCAAAACCAAGCAAACAACTCTTGCAACATAAAATAATTTCTAACAGTACCAAAATAAGGTGAATTTGGCCTTATCAGAAAGTTTAGGTCAAGAGCTTCGTATAGCAAAAAGAATCAACTAAAACGGAGTTATAAAACTCAAGTTACGATCAAACGAAGTTCAAATACAAAACTGTTTGAATTCAAATTTTAAAACTTTCAAAAATATGTTTAAGTTGATTAACTGGATAGAAGGGATCATAACGAAGAAGTGGCGTTGGTTTCGTTGGATTTGGATAAACGGGCTAAAAGTTGTGTCCGTTTGAAGATCAGGGACTAAACGGTAAGAAAACTAATTGCAAATAGGTCCCTGGAGTAAAATAACAGAAAAAGAAAAATCTAAATATCGAATGTTCATTTATCTGATCTAAACAACGGATGTTCGCTGTATAATAAAACCTAAAAAATGGATCTAAGGTTTTCTTAAACAAAACCGAACTTTAAAAAAAGAACCGGATCGAACCGGCGGTTTTTATACCGTCGGCGGTTTTGTCGAAATCCGACGGGGCTCGGCGTCGGCGGCAGCGGCTGCGGTAGCGGGCGGAGGTGCGGTGGCGGCGCGAGGCGAGAGGCGGCGGGGCTGTGGTGCAGCGGTGGCGGCGCGGGGAAAAGTGCAGCGCGGCGGCGCAGCGCGATCTGGCAGCGGCGGCGGCGGCTAAGCGCGGCGGCGAGGCGGGGTGCAGCACCGGCACATGCGAAAAGGGAGAGGGGGTCCCGGGGCGCACTATTTAAGGAGGGGCCGGAGGGCTTGCGGGAGGGGCAAAGGCGGCGGGGAGAGTTCGGTTGGGTCACGGCGACGGCGGGAGTCCTGCGGGAGCTCGGGGACGGGCGCGGAGGTGGGCTGGGCCGTGGCCTGGCTGGTTTGGCTGGGCCGGCCCAGTCGGCGAAGTTCTTTAAAAAACACATTTTTTTAACAAAGACAATTGAAAACAAAAAAATATTATATAGGCATATAATATATCAAAATTTTCAGAAAAATATTTTCTACGACTTGAACATTTTTGTAAAGTCAAATAAAATTGAGAAAATTTCAAATAATTCAAAGAGTGCTACCGCCTTACTAAAATCCAATAAAATTTATTTTTAAAATACCAAAATAGTTTAAAATTAATCTCTCTCCAATTTTCTGATGTAGGGAATCATGTTACCCTATTTTCCATATTTTTATTTTGGAGAAAAATAATTTGAATAAACCTAAATAACTCCAAATTAAAAATAATTCAAAAGGACTTTGAATTTGATCCTTTTAAACTTCCAACTCATATTTCATATGTTTTGAAGAAGTCATTTTATCTTCTATAATGAAAATCATTGAGTTGCTTAAAGTTTCTGAATTTAAAAATAGTTCCAAATGAGATTTAAATATTTTCAAATACCCTTTTCATTTATTTAAATGGAAGAAGTCATGTCATCTTCTCTCTAGGGTTTTGTATTTGAAAATAATTTGAATTCACGGAGATCATAAATGCAAAATGAAAGTTTGGGAAAGTCCTTTTATTCCCTCTCATTTAACTTTCAAAAAGTTTCGAATTCACTCACTTTCAGTCAATCAATCACACAACAATCAAACAAACAATCAAATCTATCTATTTATTATAACATTCCAAAATATAGAATTTTGGGATGTTACAGTATTACTAAGGCTTCTAACTCATTCTTTCTTAGAAAAACTTCATTATTTTACTTTTATTTAGTTTTAGTTTTATTTCTTATTTAATTGTAACACAAGTGACATGATTAATTCTTACTTAGGAAATTTTGTATATTGCAAATATTTCACTACTATATGCTTATTCTTGCATATTAGAAAAAATCGTAATTTACGTGTAAATTGTGTGCAATTTTTATCACTATTTGTTTTTTCATTTCTTTCTTCCTAAAGTGTAATAGCAATGTCATTAATTATTATTTTTTAGGAAACTTCATTGTTTTTATTTTCTTTTGCTTTTTATTAAATTTACTTTCTTCTTTAAGGGTAATGTGTATGTAATTCATTCACTCCATCTTAGAAAACATTTTTTATGAAAATTCCACTATTGTATGCTTACTCTTTCATATTATAAAAATGCAATTTCAATCTAAATTGTGTGTCATTATTTCATCTGCATTTTCTTCATCTTTAAGGTTAATACTAATGTCACTAATGCATTGTTTCTTAGAAAAATATTACTATTTTGATTCTGTGATTTCGCTTTGGTAGTTACTTCCTTTCTTTCTTCTGAAAGGGTAATACCAAAACCACTAATTCATTCTTTCTTACAAAACTTCATTATTTTGTTTTTGATTTTGTTTTTGTTTCATTTTATTTCTTCTTTATTGGTAATACCAATGTCACTAATTCATTACTTCTTCGGAAACTTTCTTTCTAGTGAGAATTCTACTATTATATACTTTTCTTGCATATTATAAAAAGTGCAATTTCTGTGTAAATTGTGTGCAAATTTCTCATTTTCTTTAATTTTTTTGTTTCCTTTCTTCTTAAAGGGTAATACCAGTGTCATTAATGCATTATTTCTTAGAAAACTTCATTATTTTGTTTTTGATCTATTTTTATTTTATTTTATTTCTTCTTAAAGGGTAATGCCAAAGCCTCTAATTCATTCTTTCGTACTAACTTCATTATTTTATTTTTCATTTAGTATTTGTTTTATTTTATTTCTTATTTAATTGTAAATGAAGTGCCACTAATTCATTCTTTCTTAGGAAATTTCTTTTATTACGAATATTTCACTATTATATGTGTATTTTTGTATATTGCAAAAAAGCACAATTTCTATGTAAATTGTATGGACAAAATCACTATTTGTTTAAATTCGTGTATATGTTTTTCTTATTGAAGGGTAATAGAAATACCACTAATTTATTCTTTCTTAGAAACCTTTTTTTTGCTTCATTTATTCTTTAAGGCAACACCAGCACAACTATTAAAATTTCACGTGACGGGCCTTTTTCTTCCTTTGGTTATTGGGTTTATAGTGCACACCTCCTTGTGAGTTTGTAGTGGATGTGCAGAACAATGTAGTTTCCTCGGGAACTGATTTAATATTTTGTCCATTTGGAAGTTCTGGGCATTTTGTTGATATACATGTTAGCAAGTTATATGTAGCAGTAGCACACTTTTTAAAATAATATATGTAGCATGTGTGTTGAATTTTTTTTGTATACAACACATCTTAGTAACTCTGAAGGTCTAATTTTTTCCAGGGATCTATGAAGTCTAACTGTTGGAATGAAAAAGATGACCGTCTAAAAGCCTCAAAGCATTGGAAACTTGAAATATATGGGATCCATCATGTGCAGAGCCCGGCAGTCTACGTGCTTGCTCGCTACATTTTTCTATTGTGTGGCATGCAGAGCACTTGAGATGCTGCAGGACACTCGCACATGGCCCAAGCAATCATTGTTGGGAGACTTTTATTAATGGACATATTACATTGATTCCTTGCTAATGGGCCTGCTAAGTAGCTGGCCTACTCTGTACGTTGGGAACTTAATTTGATTGCGAGAATGACTGAAACAGTTTTCGGTCAGTCGACGGAACCAAATTCTATTTTCAATCGACTGACATCTAGTCGCTCCCTAGATTTAGACACCTCAATGTAAATATGTGTCTGTGGTAACGGAATACGTTATCGCAACATAAAGGAACCCGAGACAAAAGGAGTCAACATCTGAATAAATAAATGAAAGTTGCATGATATGTTAACCATTACGAAGGTAATAACATATAGACTATGTACTCCTCCCTATGACCCGTCTTCATTAACATGTTGTGTTTAATACTAGCATACAACCCATAAATCTTGATAGTCCACACAGAGTCTCCCAAAAATGCTAGACTTACATAGACCATCTATGTAATCCTACGAAACTTCTTTCTATCCAAACCAAACATCCCCTGATTTTTAGGGTGGGCCCATGCACCCCACTAATGCCCAATTAAAGACTGCCAAATCAGTACGTAACCCCTCTGAGCACGTAGCCACCCGTAGGTGTAGCAAACCTCCCGAGTCTCGAAGATCCCTCTTTCTTCCTAACAAGAATGGAAACGAAGGCATAGGGGCCGCTCCATGATTGAATTACTAATGTTGCCAGAAGAGATTCTGTTTATACTTCGTTTCAACCTTTTGGTGCCCTCACATGTGGCTTCGGCGCCTGCTCCAGCCCCGTCGGCACATAATCTTAATGCTCTCTTTGGGAAAGAGCTAATTTGTAACTTGCTCGCCAATTTGAAGGCTGCAATAGCACTGGATCTGGAAGGGCGATTGCTTGTCTCATGACAAAAACGAGATTAAACCGGGGGCGGGGATTTGAAGCACGCAACTGCCCATGCATGCACTTTGTGGGCCATTGATTTGCGCCATGATTCACAAACATGGTTGTGTATAGTGGGTACTTTTCATCCTATAGCCCTCACCAAAACCTTATATATTTCCTTTATTTCTCGAAAAGGAGGTTAGAACCTCCATCCTACCAAAACTCTGTAATGGGTTCGTAAATTGGGAAGGTGGTATACATGTACAAGTGGGCGCATTTGTCGATACATATATTTTTTATAAATGGTGGCTGGAAACGTAAAGTACTAAAATAGCAGTGTTGTGCAAAACATTTTGTCCTTCTTCTTTGTGTTCTTATCCCTAGTTGTCTGTTCTTCTACTCACTTGCTCTGTCCCGAGAACACCCATCTCAGACCAGCAATAATGTAGAAGAAAAATTACAGAACAACCGTTGTTGATTTGAAGATTGTGAGTGATTGATAGAGACTAACGATATTAATAAGGGAAGCGGTGGAATTTCAAGTAGTTTTTGTTGAAATAGTTAGTTCTGGTATATTTCATTTATGTGAAGTTTCATCTTGTTAGACATGTTGAATCTGTTTGTTCTTCTACTCGCTTGCTCTGGCCCGAAAACTCCCATCTCAGACCAACAATAGTGTAGAAGAAATATTTGCATAACAACTGCTGTTGATTTGAAGATTGTGAGCAATTGATGGAGACCAACGATATTAACAAGGGAACCAGGGCAATATCAGGTAGTTTTTGCCAAAATAGTTAGTTCTTGTATATTTCATTTATGTGAAGTTTCATCTTGTTAGACATGTTGAGTTTGTGTATTACGAAAAATCATGACACATAATGTTACTACGAAATGAAAAATAACAACTAGTTATATATGTTGAATCTGAAAAGGTTATACTTGTTGGGTCTATATAGTTACAGGCACTGAAACTTACTCTTCTGTACAATATAGCAATGAAAATGAAAATGGGCGTACTGGTTAAACGTATATAAATATTATTGTTTTAAGTGGAGACTGAAAGTTACAATTTTGTCAATCTTTTAGGCCTCCTTTGGTTCGTAGGATATGAATATTATAGGAATATGAATTTCATAGGAAGTGAGATGACATGCATCTGAATTCCTATAGAGAAAGAGATGCCATCTCAGTTCCCCCAGAAACAACATGTCAACCCCTCAATCTAAAGGAATAACGTGGATGAACTATATAGGCTTAGCTTGTAATATCCTAAACGTCGCGTCGCAGGAACTCACACGCTAGTAGAGATTTTTGACAAGATCTCTAAACTCGATAATGTGCGATGGCCGAAACACACATAGTTTATAAACATCATAAAATAACCTAACTATTTGAAACGGACGCACCTAACTACTCCCTCCGTTCCTAAATATAAGTCTTTTTAGAGATTTTAGTAAAGACTACATATGGATATAGACATATTTTAGAGTGTAGATTCACTTATTTTTCTTAATATATAGTCCATATTAAAATCTCTAAAAAGACTTATATTTAGAAACGTAGGGAGTATATGTAAAGGTTGTGGAAACAACTGACTCAAACTTGCGGTTCCCTTTTACATCTCTGCAGAAAATAAATACAAACAACCTAAAATAATCTAAACCGTATATGTTATGGAGAATAGAATTGTGGTGCGTGAGCCATATCCTCACTGCACTCCAGTGCCCCCAGCCTGTCACGCATAAGCATTGGAGATCCTGTGATCCGGCCATCCTAATTACATCTTTAATGTAATCCTTACGAGGCAAAAATAAAAACAAAAAGTTAATCTGCACCCCCTCCTCTTTGAACCAAAACAGATTCCTCGTATCCAGTTCCCTCTGCTACGGCCGAGGAATTTTGTAGGAATTCCATAGAACATGATTTCTATAGGAAAGCTTTCTTTAGAGTTATTTGGTTTGTAGGAATAGAATCATATTCTATGGAGGAATTCTCCCTATCCTTCATATTTCATAGGAAAATAAATAGTTCCTTAGGACCCTGATAAGTGTCACATGTGTGGCCTGAAGTAGGTCGGGCCAAACGCCCTTCTAGCCACCCATTGTGACACGTCCGCCTTTTTGTTTCTTTCACACATACATGCAAATAGGGACAAAAACAGATGATGTGAGCAGGAATCTTTTGAGTTTTTCAAACTTTAAAATGTTTTATCTCTTAAATGAAAAATTCGATTGAAAAGTCCATTTTCACCATTAAATTCGTGGTGACGGGGACTTCAAAACTAGATCCCATATCGATATGTTTCGACGATATCTTTTGGTGATCAAAGTTGTCATGTCTATAGCACATAGATTGTCATGGTGTTTACTCTGAAGTTGTCATGATATGTTTCAACTACTTTTTTCTTCTACATTTAACGTAAATTTTGACATGTTATAAAAAAGGAGAATAAATAAGCTAAACTTGCCATGGTGAATTACTAAAATTTACCATGATCCATGAAATAATTTTGACATTGTTCATAATTAAAAAGAAATTCATCGTCAATTACGTTAAATATGCATAGTCAATGACTCAAATTTGCCATGAACCAGAAACTAAAATTGCCATGATGAATTACTTAAATTTATCATGATACATGCACTAAAAAATTTCATGGTTCATACAAAAAAATTCCATGGTCAAAATACTAGAATTGTCATGTTCTATTGAAAGTGCTAGTTATCAACTAGTGCGGGGTGAATAAGCGATTTTTATGTAAGTCTTCGAAAGAAGCAATGTCTTCGAAGGCAGACAATCAAACAACACCTACACAATATGCAGCGGAAGATAAACTACACTAGATAGGCCATAGTCAAGTAAGCAGAACAATGAATGCACGAAGACAAATAGCTACTAGGTAGAACAGATCAGAATAGGAAGACAGTATGAAGCCAAACAAGTGAACGAAGTGAAAGTCTTCACATAATAAAGTCAAACAGAGCATGCAAGCAAGCAATGACTTCACGAAGCTAAACCATAATTAAAGAAGGGAGGGGATAGAACAAGTTGCTTGGTGAAGACAAGGATTTGGTAGACCAGTTCTAGTTGTTGTGACAACTGTACGTCTGGTTAGGGAGGCTGAGATTGAACTCAGAAGACCACGTCTTCACCTTATTCCCCTTGTGCTAAGGTCACTGATATGTCTCCAACGTATTTATATTTTTGATTGTTCCATGCTATTATATTATCTGTTTCAGATGTTTTATATGCATTAATATGCTAGTCCCTCCGTCCCAAAATTCTTGTCTTAGATTTTTCTAAATATGGATGTATCAAGTCACGTTTTAGTATTAGATACATCCGTATCTAGACAAATTTAAGACAAGAATTTTGGGACGAAGGGAGTATTTTATATTATTTTGGGGACTAACCTATTAACCTAGAGCCCAGTGCTAGTTTCTGTTTTTTCCTTGTTTTTGAGCTTTGTAGAGAAGGAATACCAAACGGAGTCCAAACGGAATAAAACCTTCGCGATGATTTTTCTTGGACCAGAAGACACCCAGGAGACTTGGAGATCGAGTTGGAAGAGCCACGAGGAGGCCACAAGGGGGGAGGGCGCGCCCAGGGGGTAGGGCGTGCCCCCTGCCTTGTGGGCCCCTCGTGACTCCCCTAACCTAATTCTTCGTCCTATGTATTCACATATATCCCCCAAACCACCAAAAGCATCCATGAAAACACTTTTCCACCGCCGCAACCTTCTGTACCCGTGAGATCCCATCTAGGGGCCTTTTCCGGCATCCTGCCGGAGGGGGATTCGATCATGGAGGGCTTCTACATCAACTCTATTGCCCTTTCGATGAACTGTGAGTAGTTTACCACAGACCTACGGGTCCATAGCTATTAGCTAGATGGCTTCTTCTCTCTCTTTGATTCTCAATACCATGTTCTCCTCGATGTTCTTGGAGATCTATCCGATGTAATCTTCTTTTGCGGTGTGTTTGTCGAGATCCGATGAATTGTGGATTTATGATCAGCTTATCTATGAATATTATTTGAATCTTCTCTGAATTCTTATATGCATGATTTGATATCTTTGTAATTCTCTTCAAACTATCGGTTTAGTTTGGCCAACTAGATTGGTTTTTCTTGCAATGGGAGAAGTGCTTAGCTTTGGGTTCAATTTTGCGGTGTCCTTTCCCAGTGACAGTAGGGGTAGCAAGGCACGTATTGTATTGTTGCCATCGAGGATAAAAAAGATGGGGTTTACATCACATTGCTTGAGTTTATTCCTCTACATCATGTCATCTTACTTAATGTGTTACTCTGTTCTTCATGAACTTAATACTCTAGATGCAGGCAGGAGTCGGTCGATGTGTGAAGTAATAGTAGTAGATGCAGAATCATTTCCGTCTACTTGACACGGACGTGATGCCTATATTTCATAATCATTGCCTTAGATATCGTCATAACTTTGCGCTTTTCTATCAATTGCTCGACAGTAATTTGTTCACCCACCATATTATGTGATATCTTGAGAGAAGCCACTAGTGAAACCTATGGCCCCCGGGTCTATTTTCCACCATATAAGTTTCCGATCTACTATTTTGCAATCTTTTATTTTTAGATCTATAAACCAAAAAAACCCAAAAATATTTACTTTATGTTTTGTTTTGTTTCATCTATCTCTATCACATATCACTTTTGCAAGTAACCGTGAAGGGATTGACAACCCTTTATCGCGTTGGGTGCAAGTTGTTTGATATTTTGTGCAGGTATTGGTGATTTGTGTATTGTCTCCTACTGGATTGATACCTTGGTTCTCTAACTGAGGGAAATACTTATCTCTATTTTGTTGCATCACCCTTTCCTCTTCAAGGGAAAAACCAACGCAAGCTCAAGAAGTAGCAGGAAGAATTTCTGGCGCTGTTGCTGGGGAGATCTACGCCAAGTCAAGACATACCAAGTACCCATCATAAACTCTCATCTCTTACATTACATTATTCGCCATTTGCCTCTCGTTTTCCTCTCCCCCACTTCTAAAATGATTTTATAAAAGATTTGCCTTTTTATTCACCCTTCTTTCATTCGTCTCTTTCGTTTGCCCTTATGTCTTACTTGGATTGTTTGCTCGTTTGCTTGGTATAATTGTGTGTTTATTGAAAATCATAAACAAAGCTTATGGATCCACTTAAAGTTTTCTACTTTGATCATCTTTGATCCATATGTGCTCGTGCTGAAACCCCAACTAGTTTAGTTGAGGGAAAATCTTAGATGAGCATGTTGATTTTGTGCGTCACCGTTTGTCTGAAAAAGGGAGACTCTTATGGAATCAAATAATTTTTTTGCTATGTTATGCTTGGAATCTTTGTGAACTTTGTGATTTTGCTTGTTGCTCTAAAAACCCTAAAAAAACACCTTCCCTACCTATGTGAGTTTAATGATAATGGAATCTTATCTTCTAATGAAAAGGGTGTTTACAGTTACTATGATATCGAACAATTGAAGAATTTGTTGCTTTTAAGGGTGCTTATGAAGTTGCTTCTTTGATTGAAAAGTATGATATTACTCTCTACAAATCAGAAAATTTTGACCTACTTAAATATTGCTATGAAAACTATGCTCACAATGCCTATGTCAAAGAATTTATTGAGAGAATTACCGTTGTTTTGGAAGAAAATAATGATATGCATGAATCTATAGATAATTATGATTCCGATGATTTGATTGAGATACCCTCCCTTGATGAGTGTGATGCTTGCTATTCTTGTGGCCATGATGCCAATATTTATGGAGATGAATTTGCTATAGTCCCCTATATTAAACATGAGATTGTTGCTATTGCACCCATACTTGATAATTCCTTGAATCAAAAGCATGATTGCAATGATGTTATTGTTGGAAATATGCCCTAGAGGCAATATAAATGGTTATTATTATATTTCTTTGTTCATGATAATTGTCTATTGTTCATGCTATAATTGTGTTATCCGGAAATCGTAATACATGTGTGAATACATAGACCACAACATGTCCCTAGTAAGCCTCTAGTTGACTAGCTCGTTGATCAACAGATAGTCATGGTTTCCTGACTATGGACATTGGATGTCATTGATAACGGGATCACATCATTAGGAGAATGATGTGATGGACAAGACCCAATCCTAAGCATAGCTCAAAGATCGTGTATTTCGTTTGCTAGAGCTTTTCCAATGTCAAGTATCTTTCCCTTAGACCATGAGATCGTGCAACTCCCGGATACCGTAGGAGTACTTTGGGTGTGCCAAACGTCACAACGTAACTGGGTGACTATAAAGGTACACCACGAGTATCTCCAAAAGTGTCTGTTGAGTTGGCACGGATCGAGACTGGGATTTGTCACTCCGTATGACGGAGAGGTATCTCTGGGCCCACTCGGTAATACATCATCATAAATGAGCTCAATGTGACTAAGGAGTTAGCCACGGGATCATGCATTACGGTACGAGTAAAGAGACTTGCCGGTAACGAGATTGAACAAGGTATTGGGATACCGACGATCGAATCTCGGGCAAGTAACATACCGATTGACAAAGGGAATTGTATACGGGATTGATTGAATCCTCGACATCGTGGTTCATCCGATGAGATCATCGTGGAACATGTGGGAGCCAACATGGGTATCCAGATCCCGCTGTTGGTTATTGACCGGAGAGGCGTCTCAGTCATGTCTGCATGTCTCCCGAACCCGTAGGGTCTACACACTTAAGGTTCGGTGACGCTAGGGTTGTAGAGATATTAGTATGCGGAAACCCTAAAGTTGTTCGGAGTCCTGGATGAGATCCCGGACGTCACGAGGAGTTCCGGAATGGTCCGGAGGTGAAGAATTATATATAGGAAGTCCAGTTTCGGCCACCGGGAAAGTTTCGGGGGTTATCGGTATTGTACCGGGACCACCGGAAGGGTCCCGGGGGTCCACCGGGTGGGGCCACCTATCCCAGAGGGCCCCATGGGCTGAAGTGGGAAGGGAACCAGCCCTTAGTGGGCTGGGGCGCCCCCCCTTGGGCCTACCCCTGCGCCTAGGGTTGGAAACCCTAGGGGTGGGGGGCGCCCCACTTGGCTTGGGGGGGGAAGCCACCCCCCTTCCCCCTTGGCCGCAGCCCCCCCTTGGAGATCTGATCTCCCAGGGCCGGCGCCCCCCAGGGGTCCTATAAATAGTGGGGGGAGGGAGGGAAGCAGCACCACAGCCCCTGGCGCCTCCCTCCCCCCTGCAACACCTCTCCCTCTCGCAGAAGCTTGGCGAAGCCCTGCCGAGATCCCGCTACTTCCACCACCATGCCGTCGTGCTGCTGGATCTCCATCAACCTCTCCTTCCCCCTTGCTGGATCAAGAAGGAGGAGACGTCGCTGCTCCGTACGTGTGTTGAACGCGGAGGTGCCGTCCGTTCGGCACTCGGTCATCGGTGATTTGGATCACGGCGAGTACGACTCCATCAACCCCGTTCACTTGAACGCTTCCGCTCGCGATCTACAAGGGTATGTAGATGCACTCCTTTCCCCTTGTTGCTAGTATACTCCATAGATGGATCTTGGTGATGCGTAGGAAATTTTAAAATTCTGCAACGATCCCCTACAGTTATTATAAATTCGATCTATTAGTGTCAGTTGTGCTAATAATATGCAAAACCCCAAGCTTGGGGATGCTAGTTTTGCTATGTCCGCTACTTATTGCAATGATCATGATTGGGGTGATAATGCTTCTTATGATCTTGAAAATTTATTTAAGCCCCATGATGAATGTGAGGTTGATAATAATGTTTGCAATAATATTGAAAGTGGGTTTGGAAGAGTGTCAACTTTAGATCCCACATATTTGGAGAATGTTCAATCTTATGAAATTTTTGATAAAAGTGGGTTTGGAGAGGTCATGACTTTAGTTAATGTTATTATCCCGCTATTTTGGAAGAGTGTCAACTTTACATGCATGTGGATCATGTTGAGAATATGTTATGTGATAGCTATATTGTTGAATTTGCTTATGATTCTACATGTAATTATCATGAGAGGGGAAAATATGGTTGTAGAAATTTTCATGTTACTAAATTACCTCTCTTCATATTGAGATTGATATCGTCTCTTTCTTCTTCCTTGCATATGCTAGTTTTTGTTTGCCTTGATAATTTGTTTGCTTATAAAATTCCTATGCATAGGAAGTATGTTATACTTAGATATGTTTGTCACATGTTTTATGATGCTCTCTTTGTGCTTCAATTCTTCTCTTTTATGTGAGCATCATTGAATTTTTCAATGCCTAGCTAAAAGGCTTTAAAGAAAAGCGCTAGTTGGGAGACAACCCAATATTTTCCCTTGTTGTTTTGCAATAAATAATTCATCTAGCCTCTGGTTAGATGTGGTTTTGTGTTTTAATTAGTGTTTGTGCCAAGTAAGACCTTTGGGATGGCCTACGGTGATAGTTGTTTTGATCTTGCTGAAAAACAGAAACTTTTGCGTGCACGAAAATAATTTTCATAAATCACAGGAACGTGCTTTTCAGTTGATTCGTTTTGAAGAAGATTAATAAACAAATTGCTTAGGACTTCCTAATTTCTCAGGATTTTTGGAGTTACAGAAGTATTTGAAATATCCAGATTGCTACAGACTGTTCTGTTTTTGACAGATTCTGTTTTTCGCGTGTTGTTTGCTTATTTTGATGAATCTAAGGCTAGTATCGGGGGGTATGAACCATGGAAAAGTTGGAATACAGTAGATATTACACCAATATAAATAAAGAATGAGTTCACAACAGTACCAAAAGTGGTGATTTATTTTCTTATGCTAACGGAGCTTATGAGATTTTCTGTTGAGTTTTGTGTTGTGAAGTTTTCAAGTTTTGGGTAAGGATTTGATGGACTATGGAATAAGGAGTGGCAAGAGCCTAAGCTTGGGGGTGCCCAAGGCACCCAAGGTAATATTCGTCTTCGTCTATCGGTACCTTTACTTGAGGCTATATTTTTATTCGCCACATGATATGTGTTTTGCTTGGAGCGTCTTGTATGATTTGAGTCTTTGCTTTTTAGTTTGCTACAATCATCCTTGCTGTACACACCTTTTGAGAGGGACACGCATGAATCGTGATTTATGAGAATACTCTATGTGCTTCACTTATATCTTTTGAGCTAGGCAATATTGCTCTAGTGCTTCACTTATATCTTTTTAGAGCACGGCGGTGGTTTTATTTTATAGAAATTGTTGAACTCTCATGCTTCACTTATATTATTTCGAGAGTCCTTTTAAACAGCATGGTAATTTGCTTTGGTTATAAATTTAGTCCTAATATGATAGGCATCCAAGAGGGATATAATAAAAACTTTCATATAAAGTGCATTGAATATTATGAGAAGTTTGATTCCTTATGATTGTTTTGAGATATAAAGATGGTGATATTAGAGTCATGCTAGTGAGTAATTGTGAATTGGAGAAATACTTGTGTTGAGGTTTGTGATTCCCGTAGCATGCACGTATGGTGAACCGTTATGTAACGAAGTCGGAGCATGATTTATTTATTTATTGTCTTCCTTATGAGTGGCGGTTGGGGACGAGCGATGCTCTTTTCCTACCAATCTATCCCCCTAGGAGCATGCGCGTAGTACTTTGTTTCAATGACTAATAGATTTTTGCAATAAGTATGTGAGTTCTTTATGACTAATGTTGAGTCCATGGATTATACACACTCTCACCCTTCCACCATTGCTAGCCTCTCTAGTACTGCGCAACTTTCGCCGGTACCATACACCCACCATATACCTTCCTCAAAACAGCCACCATACCTATCTATTATGGCATTTCCATAGCCATTTCGAGATATATTGCCATGCAACTTTCAACTGTTCCGTTTATTATGACACGCTTCATCATTGTCATATTGCTTTGCATGACATGTAGTTGACATCGTATTTGTGGCAAAGCCACCTTTCATAATTCTTTCATACATGTCACTCTTGAGTCATGCACATCCCGGTACACCGCCGGTGGCATTCATATAGAGTCATATTTTGTTCTATGTATCGAGTTGTAATTCTTGAGTTGTAAATAAATAAAAGTGTGATGATCTTCATTATTAGAGCATTGTCCCATGTGAGGAAATAAAAAAAAGAGAGAGGCCACTGAAGCCTAAATAAAAAAACATGGCCAAAGAAGCCAAACAAAAAAAGAGAAAAATAGAGAAGGGGCAATGTTACTATCCTTTTTTCCACACTTGTGCTTCAAAGTAGCACCATGATCTTCATGATAGAGAGTCTTCTATGTTGTCACTTTCATATACTAGTGGGAATTTTTCATTATAGAACTTGGCTTGTATATTCCAACGATGGGCTTCCTCAAAACGCCCTAGGTCTTCATGAGCAAGCAAGTTGGATGCACACCCACTAGCTCACGCTCATGTATTGCGTGAAAGTTGGAAAAGTTTGAGAACACCAAAAGTATGAACAATTGCTTGGCTTGTCATCGGGGTTGTGCATGATTTGAATATTTTGTGTGGTGAAGATGGAGCATAGCCAGACTATATGATTTTGTAGGGATAAGCTTTCTTTGGCCATGTTATTTTGAGAAGACATAATTGCCTTGCTAGAATGCTTGAAGTATTATTGTTTTTATGTCAATATTAAACTTTTGTTTTGAATCTTATGTATCTGAACATTCATGCCACAATAAAGAAAATTACATAGAAAAATACGTTAGGTAGCATTCCACATCAAAAATTATGTTTTATCATTTACCTACTCGAGGACGAGCAGGAATTAAGCTTGGGGATGCTTGATACGTCTCCACTGTATTTATAATTTTTTATTGTTCCATGCTATTATATTATCTATTTGGATGTTTTATATGCATTAATATGCTATTTATATTATTTTTGGGACTAACCTATTAACCTAGAGCCCAATGCCAGTTTCTGTTTTTTCCTTGTTTTTGAGTTTCACAGAGAAGGAATACCAAATGAAGTCCAAACAGAATAAAACCTTCGCGATGATTTTTCTTGGACCAGAAGACACCCAGGAGACTTGGAGATCAAGTCAGAAGAGCCACAAGGCGGCCACAAGGGGGGAGGGCGCGCCCAGGCGGGTAGGGCGCTCCTCCTGCCTTGTGAGCCCCTTGTGACTCCCCTGGCCTAATTCTTCATCCTATATATTCACATATATCCCCAAACCACCAGAAGCATCCACGAAAACAATTCTTCACTGCCTTGTGAGATCCCATCTACGGGACTTTTCCGGCATCCTACCGGAGAGGGATTCGATCATGGAGGGCTTCTACATCAACTCTATTGCCCTTCTGATGAAGCGTGAGTAGTTTACCACAGACCTACGGTCCATAGCTAGTAGCTAGATGGCTTCTTCTCTCTCTTTGATTCTTAATACCATGTTCTCCTCAATGTTCTTGGAGATCTATCCGATGTAATCTTCTTTTACAGTGCGTTTGTCAAGATCCGATGAATTGTGGATTTATGATCAGCTTATCTATGAATATTATTTGAATCTTCTCCGAATTCTTATATGCATGATATCTTTGTAATTCTCTTCGAACTATCGGTTTAGTTTGGCCAACTAGATTGGTTTTTCTTGCAATGGGAGAACTGCTTAGCTTTGGGTGCAATCTTGCGGTGTCCTTTCCCAGTGACAGTAGGGGCAGCAAGGCACGTATTGTATTGTTGCCATCGAGGATAAAAAGATGGGGTTTACATCATATTGCTTGAGTTTATTCCTCTACATCATGTCATCTAACTTAATGCGTTACTCTGTTCTTCATGAACTTAATACTCTAGATGCAGGCAGGAGTCGGTCGATGTGTGGAGTAATAGTAGTAGATGCAGAATCATTTCGGTCTACTTGACACGGACGTGATGCCTATATTTCATAATCATTGCCTTAGATATTGTCATAACTTTGCGCTTTTCTATCAATTGCTCGACAGTAATTTGTTCACCCGCCGTATTATTTGCTATCTTGAGAGAAGCCACTAGTGAAACCTATGGCCCCCGGGTCTATTTTCCATCATATAAGTTTCCGATCTACTATTTTGCAATCTTTTATTTTTAGATCTATAAACCAAAAACCCAAAAATATTTACTTTATCTTTTGTTTAGTTTCATCTATCTCTATCATATCTCACTTTTGCAAGTAACCGTGAAGGGATTGACAACCCCTTTATCGCGTTGGGTGCAAGTTGTTTGATTTTTTGTGCAGGTATTGGTGATTTGTGCGTTATCTCCTACTGGATTGATACCTTGGTTCTCTAACTAAGGGAAATACTTATCTCTACTTTGCTGCATCACCCTTTCCTCTTCAAGGGAAAAACCAATGCAAGCACAAGAAGTAGCAGTCACTTAGTCCTCGCCCAATCACTCAGGTAAGTCTTCAAGGTAGACATCCAAACCTTCACAGACTTCATTCACCGGCGATCCACAATGACTCTTGGATCCTCAGAACGCGATGCCTAACCGACTGGAAGATGCACAGTCTTCAAGTTTAATAAGTCTTCAGATCACGCGGACAGAAATACTTCAGTGATGCCAACACTCTTTGGGCTTTGGGTGTTTTGGGTTTTGTCCCCGCAAGGATTCTCTCTCAAAGCCTTCGGAGGTGGATTGCTCTCAAACAACAAAAGCCGTGCACTAACTCTAAGCAGCCACCAATTTATGGTGTAGGGGTGGGCTGTTTATAGCCAGGAGGCAACCCGACATGATCTGTACGAAATGACCCTGGGACACTAAGGAACCGACACGTGTCCAACGGTCAGAATTCAAACACACGCGGCAGCTTGACTTGGGCTACAAGCAAAGCTGACTCATCCAACTCTGGATAAGATTTTCTCTCATTTGTCTTCGCTCGAAGACATCGGATTTGGGTTGAGCATCACGTCAGCTTTCTGACTTTGTTCACTTGGACCCCACTTGACAGTTCGGTCGTTCCTATGTTTCAAGAAAGAAGAAAATGAAACAATGAAAGAAACAACGTCTTCGCACTTCATTGTCTTCAAGTGAATGTCTTCACACGTCATTATCTTCGACATGTATGTCTTCACGAACCACCATTGTCTTCAATGTCTTCATACATTTTTAGGTAAACCGAATCAATGAGGGACTTCTACCTATGTTTTCCTGTGAATCTCACAAACACATTAGTCCCTCAACCACGTTTGTCGTCAATACTCCAAAACCAACTAGGGTGGCACTAGATGCACTTACAATCTCCCCCTTTTGGTGATTGATGACAAACCGGTTGAAGTTTTCAACGGGGATAAAAATATGTGAAAGTTAAAGTACGTGGTCATTGGCTTCATGAAGTTAAAAGGGCCCCCATAGAAGATGTGCATATAAGTAATTTGCCTTTCAATGCAAATGCACATTGCAGGTTTTGCTTTGTGGAGATCTCCTCCTGTTCATGAAGTCAAATCATCGTGCAAAAAATGTATTGAAAATAATGACATGCACAATGAAAAACGGGCGTCTGCAGAATGATTTCATGCGCTTAAGATAGGAATTCAACCACGTAGTCAAAGATAGTAGAAAATATAGCAGATGTTCCATCTGGACTAAGTGTTACAACTCAAAACCAACAGTTCAAGAACGATAGTTACAAGACTTAACAAAGATATAGCACTCGACCCATATAGACCTGCTTGAAGACCACCAACTACTACTTCTTGAGCTTGCGTTGTTATTTCCCTTGAAGAGGAAAGGGTGATGCAGCAAAGTAGAGACAAGTATTTCCCTCAGTTAAGAACCAAGGTATCAATCCAGTAGGAGGTACAAGCAAGTCCCTAATAGATGCACATGCACAAACTAACAAACACTTGCACACAACGCAAAAAAGGGGTTGTCAATCCCTTCACGGTCACTGCTACCTCTTGAGCATGCGTTGGTTTTCCCTTGAAAAGGAAAGGGTGATGTAGCAAAGTAGCGTAAGTATTTCCCTCAGTTTTTGAGAACCAAGGTATCAATCCAGTAGGAGGCCACACGCAAGTCCCTCGTACCTACTCAAACAAATAAGAACCTTGCAACCAACGCGATAAAGGGGTTGTCAATCCCTTCACGGCCACTTGCAAAAGTGAGATCTGATAGAGATGATAAGATAATATTTTTGGTATTTTTATGATAAAGATTGAAAGTAAAGATTGCAAAATAAACGGCGACGGAAATAGCTAGTTGACGGGAGATTAATATGATGGAGAATAGACCCGGGGCCATAGGTTTCACTAGTGGCTTCTCTCAAGATAGCATAAGTATTACGATGGGTGAACAAATTACTGTCGAGCAATTGATAGAAAAGTGCATAATTATGAGAATATCTAGGCATGATCATGTATATAGGCATCACGTCTGCAACAAGTAAACCGACTCCTGCCTGCATCTACTACTATTACTCCACACATCAACCGCTATCCAGCATGCATCTAGAGTATTAAGTTCATAAGAACAGAGTAACGCATTAGGCAAGATGACATGATGTAGAGGGATAAACTCAAGCAATATGATATAAACCCCATCTTTTTATCCTCGATGGCAACAATACAATACGTGTCGTTTCCCCTGCTGTCACTGGGATCGAGCACCGCATGATTGAACCCAAAGCTAAGCACTTCTCCCATTGCAAGAAAGATCAATCTAGTAGGCCAAACCAAACTGATAATTCGAAGAGACTTGCAAAGATAACCAATCATACATAAAAGAATTCAGAGAAGATTCAAATATTGTTCATAGATAATCTTGATCATAAACCCACAATTCATCGGACCTCGACAAACACACCACAAAAAGAGTTACATCGAATAGATCTCCAAGAAGATCGAGGAGAACTTTGTATTGAGATCCAACGAGAGAGAAGAAGCCATCTAGCTAATAACTATGGACCCGAAGGTCTGAGGTAAACTACTCACACATCATCGGAGAGGCTATGGTGTTGATGTAGAATCCCTCCGTGATCGATGCCCCCTCCGGCGGAGCGCCGGAAAAGGCCCCAAGATGGGATCTCACGGGTACAGAAGGTTGCGGCGGTGGAAATAGGGTTTCGTGGTGCTCCTGGTTGGTTTTGGGGTACATGTGTATATATAGGAGGAAGAAGTAGGTCGGTGGAGCTACGAGGTGCCCACGAGGGTGGGGTCGCGCCCAGGGGGGCACGCACGCCTCCCTGCCTCGTGGCCTCCTCGGTTGTTTCTTGACGTCCACTCCAAGTCCTCTGGATCACGTTTGTTCCAAAAATAACTCTCCTGAAGGTTTCATTCCGTTTGGACTCCGTTTGATATTCCTTTTCTGCGATACACTGAAATAGGCAAAAAAACAGCAATTTGCACTGGGCCTTGGGTTAGTAGGTTAGTCCCAAAAATAATATAAAAGTGCTTAGTAAAGGCCATTAAACATCCAAAATAGATAATATAATAGCATGGAACAATAAAAAATAATAGATACGTTGGAGACGTATCAAGCATCCCCAAGCTTAATTCCTGCTCGTCCTTGAGTAGGTAAATGATAAAAACAGAATTTTTGATGTGGAATTCTACCTAGCATATTCCTCAATGTAATTGTCTTTATTTTGGCATGAATGTTCAGATCCGAAAGATTCAAGACAAAAGTTTAATATTGACATAAAAATAATAATACTTCAAGCATACTAACAAAGCAATCATGTCTTCTCAAAATAACATGGCCAAAGAAAGTTATCCCTACAAAATATATAGTCTGGCTATGCTCTATCTTCATCACACAAAGTATTTAATCATGCACAACCCCGATGACAAGCCAAGCAATTGTTTCATACTTTTGATGTTCTCAAACTTTTTCAATCTTCACGCAATACATGAGCGTGAGCCATGGATATAGCACTATATGTGGAATAGAATGGTGGTTGTGGAGAAGACAAAAAGGAGAAGATAGTCTCACATCAACTAGGCGTATCAATGGGTTATGGAGATGCCCATCAATATATATCAATGTGATTGAGTAGGGGTTGCCATGCAACGGATGCACTAGAGCTATAAGTGTATGAAAGCTCAACAAAAGAAACTAAGTGGGTGTGCATCCAACTCGCTTGCTCACGAAGACCTAGGGCATTTTGAGGAAGCCCATCATTGGAATATACAAACCAAGTTCTATAATGTAAAATTCCCACTAGTATATGAAAGTGACAACATAGGAGACTCTCTATCATGAAGATCATGGTGCTACTTTGAAGCATAAGTGTGGAAAAAGGATAGTAACATTGTCCCTTCTCTCTTTTTCTCTCATTTTTTTGTTTGGGCCTTCTTTTTTTCATGGCCTCTTTTCTTTCTCTTTTTTTTATTTTTCGCCCGGAGTCTCATTCTGACTTGTGGGGGAATCATAGTCTCCATCATCCTTTCCTCACATGGTGCAATGCTCTAATAATGATGATCATCACACTTTTATTTACTTACAACTCAAAGATTACAACTCAATACTTAGAACAAAATATGACTCTATGTGAATGCCTCCGGCGGTGTACCGGGATATGCAATGAATGAAGAGTGACATGTATGAAAGAATTATAAAGGTGGCTTTGCCACAAATACGATGTCAACTACATGATCATGCAAAGAAATATGACAATGATGAAGCGTGTCATAATAAACGGAACGATGGTAAGTTGCATGGCAATATATCTCGGAATGGCTATGGAAATGCCATAATAGGTAGGTATGGTGGCTTTTTTGAGGAAGGTATATGGCGGGTGTATGATACCGGCGAAAGGTGTGCGGTATTAGAGAGGCTAGCAATGGTGGAAGGGTGAGAGTGCGTATAATCCATGGACTCAACATTAGTCATAAAGAACTCACATACTTATTGCAAAAATCTATTAGTTATCAAAACAAAGTACTACGTGCATGCTCCTAGGGGGATAGATTGGTAGGAAAAGACCATCGCTCGTCCCCGACCGCCACTCATAAGGAAGACAATCAATAAATAAATCATGCTCCGACTTCATCACATAACGGTTCACCATACGTGCATGCTATGGGAATCACAAACTTTGGAACAAGTATTTCTCAAATTCACAACTACTCAACTAGCATGACTCTAATATCACCATCTTCATATCTCAAAACAATCATCAAGTATCAAACTTCTCTTAGTATTCAATGCACTTATATGAAAGTTTTTATTATATCCATCTTGGATGCCTATCATATTAGGACTAATTTTATAGCCAAAGCAAACTACCATGCTGTTCTAAAGTACTCTCAAAATAATATAAGTGAAGCATGAGAGATCAATAATTTCTACAAAACAAATCCACCACCGTGCTCTAAAAGATATAAGTGAAGTGCTAGAGCAAAATTATTTAGCTCAAAAGATATAAGTGAAGCACATAGAGTATTCTAATATATTCCGATTAATGTGTGTCTCTCCCAAAAGGTGTATACAGCAAGGATGATTGTGGTAAACTAAAAAGCAAATACTCAAATCATACAAGACGCTCCAAGCAAAACACATATCATGTGATGAATAAATATATAGCTCCAAGTAAAGTTACCGATGGACGAAGACAAAAGAGGGGATGCCTTCCGGGGAATCCCCAAGCTTAGGCTTTTGGTTGTCCTTGGATTTTACCTTTGGGTGCCTTGGGCGCTTAGGCTCTTGCCACTCCTTGTTCCATAATCCATCAAATCTTTACCCAAAACTTGAAAACTTCACAACACAAAACTTAACAGAAAATCTCATGAGCTCTGTTAGCGAAAGAAAAAAAAACCACTTCAAGGTACTGTAATGAACTCATTCTTTATTTATGTTGGTATTAAACCTACTGTATTCCAACTTCTCTATGGTTCATAACCTCCGATACTAGCCATAGATTCATCGAAATAAGCAAACAACACACGAAAAACAGAATCTGTCAAAAACAGAACAGTCTGTAGTAATCTGTATCTAACGAAAACTTCTGCAACTTAGAGAAATCGACCAAAATAGGAAGACCTAGATAAATTTTTTATTGATCTACTGCAATTGGAATCAGTATTTTATCACGTTCTGGTGATTTTTTACAATTATTTTCGTGATCAGAAAGTTTCTGACTTTTTCAGCAAGATCAAATAACTATCATCCAAGAAGATCCTATAGGTTTTACTTGGCACAAACACTAATTAAAACATAAAACCACATCTAACCAGAGGCTAGATCAAAGATTTATTGAATAACATCTAGGAAAAATATTGGGTTGTCTCCCACCAAGCACTTTTCTTTAAAGTCTTTTAGCTAGGCATTGATAATTTTAATGATGCTCACATGAAAGACAAGAATTGAAGCACAAAGAGAGCATCATAAAACATGTGACAAACACACTTAAGTCCAACATACTTCCTATTCATAGGCATTTTATAATCAAACAAATTATCAATGCAAGCAAAAACTACCATATGCAAGGAAGAAGAAAGAAACAATAGCAATCTCAACATAACGAGAGGTAATTTTGTAACATGGAAATTTCTACAACCATATTTTCCTCTCTCATAATAATTACATGTGAGATCATAAGCAAATTCAACAAAATAGCTATCACATAAAATATTTTCAACACGGTCCACATGCATGCAAAGTTGACACTCTTCCAAAATAGTGGGATTAACATTAACTAAAGTCATGACCTCTCCAAACCCACTTTTATCAATAATTTCATAAGATTGAACATTCTCCAAATATGTGGGATCTAAAGTTGACACTCTTCCAAACCCACTTTCAATAATATTGCAAACACTATTATCAATCTCATATTCATCATGGGGCTTAAATAAATTTTCAAGATCAAAAGAAGAATCACCCCAATCATGATCATTGCAACAAATAGTAGAAATAGCAAACTAGCATCCCCAAGCTTAGGGTTTTGCATATTATAAGCACAATTGACATTAATAGAATTTATACTATCATCATTGCAATCATGCTTTTTATTCAAAGATCCATCGTGAATCACTCCATAAAGTACTTCATCACAATTTTCAAATTCATGAATTTCAAGCAAAACTTCATAAAGATAATCTAGTGCACAAAACTCACTAGCAATTGGTTCATCATAATTGGATCTCTTAAAAACATTAGCAAGCGGATGAGGATCCATAGATCTTAGGTTCTCTGTTTAGCAATAAATAAACAACTATTCCAACCAAACGAGCAAACGAGCCAAGTAAGACATCAAAGCAAACGAAAAGACCAACAGAAGAAGGGTGAATAAAACGGCAAGGGTGAAGTGGGGGAGAGGGAAACGAGAGGCAAATGGCAAATCATGTAATGCGAGGGATAAGAGTTTGTGATGGGTACTTGGTATGTCTGTACTTGTGCGTAGACTCCCCGGCAATGGCGCCAGAAATCATTCTTGCTACCTCTTGAGCATGCGTTGGTTTTCCCTTGAAGAGGAAAGGGTGATGCAGCAAAGTAGCGTAAGTATTTCCCTCAGTTTTTGAGAACCAAGGTATCAATCCAGTAGGAGGCCACACGCAAGTCCCTCGTACCTACACAAACAAATAAGAACCTTGCAACCAACACGATAAAGGGGTTGTCAATCCCTTCACAGCCACTTGCAAAAGTGAGATCTGATAGAGATGATAAGATAATATTTTTGGTACTTTTATGATAAAGACTAAAAGTAAAGCAAGCAAAATAAATGGTAATAGAAATAAATTGCTGACGGGAGATTAATATGATGGAAAATAGACCCGGGGCCATAGGTTTCATTAGTGGCTTCTCTCAAGATAGCATGAGTATTGCGGTGGGTGAACAAATTAATGTCGAGCAATTGATATAAAAGTGCATAATTATGAGAATATCTAGGCATGATCATGTATATAGGCATCACGTCTGCAACAAGTAGACCGACTCCTGCCTGCATCTACTACTATTACTCCACACATCGACCGCTATCCAGCATGCATCTAGAGTATTAAGTTCATAAGAACAGAATAACGCATTAGGCAAGATGACATGATGTAGAGGGATAAACTCAAACAATATGATATAAACCCCATCTTTTTATCCTCGATGGCAACAATACAATATGTGTCGTTTCCCCTGCTATCACTGGGATCGAGCACCGCATGATTGAACCCAAAGCTAAGCACTTCTCCCATTGCAAGAAAGATCAATCTAGTAGGCCAAACCAAACATATAATTCGAAGAGACTTGCAAAGATAAACCAATCATACATAAAAGAATTCAGAGAAGATTCAAATATTGTTCATAGATAATCTTGATCATAAACCCACAATTCATGGGATCTCGACAAACACACCGCAAAAAGAGTTACATCGAATAGATCTCCGAGAAGATTGAGGAGAACTTTGTATTGAGATCCAAAGATAGAGAAGAAGTCATCTAGCTAATAACTTGTGACGCCCCCGATTTGACCGTACACTAATCATGCACGCAAATGTGTACGACCAAGATCAGGGACTCACGGGAAGATATCACAACACAACTCTACAACATAAATAAGTCATACAAGCATCATAATACAAGCCAGGGGCCTCGAGGGCTCGAATACAAGTGCTCGATCATAGACGAGTCAGCGGAAGCAACAATATCTGAGTACAGACATAAGTTAAACAAGTTTTGCCTTAAGAAGGCTAGCACAAAAGTAGCAACGATCGAAAAGGCAAGGCCTCCTGCCTGGGACCTCCTAACTACTCCTGGTCGTCGTCAGCGGCCTGCACGTAGTAGTAGGCACCTCCAGTGCCGTGGGAGTCGTCGTCGACGGTGGCGTCTGGCTCCTGAACTCCAGCATCTGGTTGCGACAATCCGGTATAGAAAGGGGAAAAGAGGGAGAAAAGCAACCGTGAGTACTCATCCAAAGTACTCGCAAGCAAGGAGCTACACTACATATGCATGAGTATATGTGTAAAGGGGCATATCAGTGGACTGAACTGCAGATTGCCAGAATAAGAGGGGGATAGCTAGTCCTGTCGAAGACTACGCTTCTGGACATCTCCATCTTGCAGCATGTAGAAGAGAATAGATTGAATTCCTCCAAGTAGCATCGTATAGCATAATCCTACCCGGCGATCCCCTCCTCGACGCCCTGTTAGAGAGCGACCACCGGGTTGTATCTGGCACTTGGAAGGGTGTATTTTATTCAGTATCCAGTTCTAGTTGTCATAAGGTCAAGGCACAACTCCGGGTCGTCCTTTTACCGAGGGACACGGCTATTCGAATAGATAAACTTCCCTGCAGGGGTGCACCACATAACCCAACACGCTCGATCCCAATTGGCCGGACACACTTTCCTAGGTCATGCCCGGCCTCGTAAGATCAACACGTCGCAGCCCCACCTAAGCACAACAGAGAGGTCAGCACGCCGGTCTAACCCTATGCGCGCAGGGGTCTGGGCCCATCGCCCTATGCACACCTGCACGTTGCGTACGCGGCCGGAAGCAGACCTAGCCTAGTGGCGTTCCAGTCCAATCCGGCGCGCGCCACTCAGTCGCTGACGTCAAGAAGGCTTCGGCTGATACCACGACGCCGGGATACCCATAACTACTCCCGCGTAGATGGTTAGTGCGTATAGACCAAATGGCCAGACTCAGATCAAATACCAAGATCTCGTTAAGCGTGTTAAGTATCCGCGAACGCCGACCAGGGCCAGGCCCACCTCTCACCTAGGCGGTCTCAACCTGCCCTGTCGCTCCGCCACAAAGATCCACTTGCGGGTACTCCTACGAGCCGACCCGACTTTAGTCATCACATGTGTCATGTATGTAGTATATAAGTATATACCTGTGATCACCGCCCAGGTGATCACGGCCCGATAGTATAGCACAGCAGACGGACAAGAATGTAGGGCCACTGATGGAAATCTAGCATCCTATACTAAGCATGTAGGATTGCAGGTAAAGGTATCAACAGTAGTAGCAAGGATAGGCTATGCATCAGGATAGAATATCGAAAAGCAGTAACATGCTAAACTACTCTAATGCAAGCAGTATAGAGAATAGAGTAGGCGATATCTGGTGATCAAGGGGGGGGGCTTGCCTGATTGCTCTGGCAAGTAGGAGGGGTCGTCGACTCCGTAGTCGAACTGGGCAGCAGCAGTGTCGGTCTCGTAGTCTACCGGAGAGAAGAGGGGGAAGAAACAGTAAATACAATGCAAACATAAGCATGACGATGCGTGACATGACAGTGAGCGGTGCTAGGGGTGTCCTAACGCGACAGTAGGTGGTACCGGTGAAGGGGGGGAACACCCGGGAGGTATTCCCGATGTTTCACGTTTTCGGACAGACGGACCGGAGGGGGAAAGTTGCTAGTTCGATAGGTTAGGGAGGTGTGGTGGACGAACGGACTGCGTATTCGGATTCGTCTCGTCGTTCTGAGCAACTTTCATATAGAAAACATTTTCATCCGAGTTACGGTTTAAAAGATATGAATTTTCAAAGTTTATTTGAATTTCTGGAATTATTTATATTCAGAAAAATGAATTATGACGTCAGCATGAGGTAATGCTGACGTCAGCAGGTCAACTGGTCGGCTGACCAGTCAAACCAGACAGGTGGGTCCAGTGGGACCCACATGTCAGCCTCTGTTAGTCTAACATTTAGTTAAACTAAACTAACAGTATAATTAGAGGGATGGGCCCCACATGTCAGTGACTAATTAGTTAAACTAATTACTTTTAATTATAAAATCATTTTAATTATTTATTTTAAGGGGCGGGGCCCGCACGTCAGTGGCTGGGGCCGCCCAGTCAGCCCAGTTGACCAGGTCAACTGGTCAACAGGTGACCAGGGGGCCCACTGGCAGTGACCCAGGGGGTGGCCCCCAGGTGTGCCACGTCGGACGCCGGCGGGAGGGCACTCCGGCGAGCCCGTACACGGCGACGAGCCTCGGCCGTGGCCGGATTTCGGCCACAGGGGTCCGTTTCACGCGCGCTTGGTCGCGTTCGAACGGCCAAGACGATCCGCGCCGGATGGTGGTAGTGGTTCGTCCGGAGATGGCCGGAAACGGCACCGGCGGTGAGCTTAGCGGCGGCCGGAGTTCGGGGTTGCACGGGCACGGCGATGGGAGGCACGGGAAGGCCAGGCGTGGGGCTCTACGGGGTCCTGGGAGTGCCAGGAGCACGCGGGGACCATCGGTGCGGGCGGAGGAGCTCGGGGTGCGCGAGGACGAGGGGGGGGGCAGGCGGGGCGTGGCCGACGCGGGCGCGCGGTCGGGGCGCGCGCGGGCGAAGGCCGTGCGGGCGCGCGTGCGTGGACAGGCGCGGCGGGGCGCGTCTGGGCGCGCCGGAGCGCGAGCGGGGCGGCGGTGACCGAGAGGAGAGGGGCGGGCGACGGAGGCCGGTGGCCTCACCGAGGGATGCAGGGTCACGGCAGTGGGGTCGAGGGGGAGACGGGGGCGACGGCGATGCGGTGTCGAGGCGCAGGCCGGCGAGGAGGAGGAGGCAGGCCGGCGAGGCAGCGCTCCGGCGAGGCGAGGGCGCGGGGTCGAGCGCGACGGCGTCGGTCTCCTCCTCGATCCAGACCGGGGGGGTGAGATATTTCGGGGGGGGGAAGCGAGGCTGTCGGTGGGGGGGGCAGGGGATAAGGTGAGGGGGGTTGGGCCGGCCGGCTGGGCCTGGGGTGGCCCAGTTGGGCCAGGTCCAGTGGGGGGGGGCTTTTGTTCCTTTTTTTTCTTTGTTCTGTTTTCTGTTTTCTCTTTTTTGTTTATTTCCTTTTCTGTTTTATTTCATTTAAAAGTATTTAGACATTTTATAAAAATGTGTTTTCTCCACCATAATTACCAGTGTATTATTTAGAACCCACTGAACATTTCTGTTTGAATTTTTGAAAACTTTTATTTTCCACTTTGATTATATTTGAAGTTTGAACTAGGAGTTTGACAAGGGTGTGGTTCAAATGTGATCAAGCCCTGTTTAGCAACATGATTAGCTTAATCACAGGGGGTTACTGTAGCATGATTCCCAGGGTGTTACAAATCTCCTCCACTACAAGAAATCTCGTCCCGAGATTTAGGAGGTAGAAGGAAACAGTGCGGGGTATTCTTCGCGCAGACGATCCTCTCGTTCCCAAGTGGCCTCATCTTCAGAATGGTGCGACCACTGGACTTTGAGAAACTTGATCGCCTTCTGACGTGTGCGGCGTTCAGCTTGGTCGAGAATGCGGACCGGATGCTCCTTATAGGAGAGGTCTTGCTGCAATTCGAGCACTTCATGATCCACAGCTCGGATTGGATCCTTGAAGCATCGGCGGAGCTGTGACACATGGAACACATCGTGAACCTGAGAAAGGTTCGGCGGTAGTTCCAGTTGGTATGCCACTTTTCCACGCCTTTCGAGAATAGTGAATGGGCCAATATAGCGAGGAGCTAGTTTGCCCTTGATCCCGAATCGGTGAGCACCCTTCATAGGTGTGACTCGAAGATAAGCCTTTTCGCCAGGTTGATAGACCATGTCTTTATGATGACGGTCATACTGACTCTTCTGACGTGACTGAGCAGTCTTGAGATTCTCGCGAATAATGCGGACTTGTTCTTCGGCATCTTGGATAATATCCGGACCGAAGAGTGGACGTTCCCCAGTTTCTGACCAGTTCAGAGGGGTTCGGCACTTTCGTCCATATAACACCTCGAAGGGGGCCATCTTCAGACTAGCTTGATAGCTATTATTATAGGAGAACTCAGCATACGGGAGAGATTCCTCCCATTTCTTGCCGAAGGAAATAACGCAAGCTCGAAGCATGTCTTCGAGGATTTGATTGACGCGTTCAACTTGTCCTTGCGATTGAGGATGAAACGCAGTACTAAATGACAGATGAGTTCCCATTGCTTCTTGGAAACTTGCCCAGAATCTTGAAGTGAATATG
This sequence comes from Triticum aestivum, assembly GCF_018294505.1. NCBI lineage: Eukaryota > Viridiplantae > Streptophyta > Magnoliopsida > Poales > Poaceae > Triticum > Triticum aestivum. The sequence continues at coordinate 500,296,817 of NC_057814.1, read as the reverse complement.
CTACCACGGTCTGAACTGATAACCAATGGAATACCATGGAGTGAAACAATCCTGGACATATAGAGCGTTGCCAACTGGCTAGCAGTGATCGTTTCTTTGACTGCCAGGAAATGTGCAACTTTGGAAAGCCGGTCAATGACGACAAGAATAGCATCATTACCTTTCTGCGATTTGGGAAATCCAGTGACGAAGTCCATCTCAACATGGTCCCATTTCCATTCAGGAATAGAGATAGGTTGCAGAGTTCCAGCAGGCCTTTGATGTTCTGCTTTGATGCGACGGCAAACGTCACACTCAGCAACATAACGAGCAATGTCTTGCTTCATATTAGTCCACCAGAATCTCTGACGGATATCTTGGTACATCTTTGTACTACCCGGATGGATACACAGAGGCGTATCATGAGCTTCTTTCATAACTTCCTGTGTCATATCCAGGTTTTTCTCTGCACATGGCACCACTAGGCGGCCCTTGAAGTATAGGGTGCCATCTTCAGAAATGGTGAAGAATGAGGGCTTTCCTTCTGCGAGGTAGCGCTTAATCTTGTGGGCTTCAGAGTCATACCCCTGTATTCTCTTGATGGAGTCCAGGAGATCTGGTTCGACGATCAGGGTATTGAGGGAACCCTGGGGAACAACACGGAGGTTCATCTTGCGGAACTCCTTAGGAGGGGGAGCGAGTGCACCCGGAGGAACAATATGGAGGTTCAGCTTCCTGAATTCTTCAACAAGTGAGGGCTGAACTTTATGAACTTGGAGGTGGTTGCAGTAAGACTTGCGGCTCAAGGCATCAGCCATTACATTAGCCTTGCCTGGAGTATAGGAAATACCCAAGTCAAAGTCTGCAACGAGCTCCATCCATCTCTGTTGACGGAGGTTCAGATCTGGCTGAGTAAACAGATACTTCAGACTTTGGTGGTCAGTGAAGATCTCGCAACGATTACCGAGAAGGTAATGTCGCCACTGCTTCAGCGCATGAATGACAGCAGCAAGTTCGAGGTCGTGAACTGGGTAGTTCTCTTCGTGAGGGCGCAATTGTCGAGAGGCATAAGCAATCACTTTGCGGTCTTGCATTAGGACACAGCCTAATCCTTGACGGGAAGCGTCGCAGTAAATGACAAAGTCCTTCTTAGTATCAGGTGGAGCTAGAACTGGAGCAGAAGTCAACTTGTCTTTGAGTGCTTGGAAACTTTCCTGACATTTGTCTGTCCATTGGAACTTGACGCCCTTATGCAACAGGTTAGTCAGAGGCCTGGCGATCTTAGAGAAGTTCTCGACGAATCGACGGCAATAGCTGGCGAGACCGAGAAAACTTCTGACTTGCTTAACGTTCTTGGGAGGAGTCCAATCAAGAATAGCCTGAACTCGCTCGGGGTTGACGGCAATACCATCCTTAGAGATGACATGCCCGAGATAGGTTACTTCGGGTAGCCAAAATTCACATTTAGAGAACTTGGCATATAGTTGATGTTCTCGTAGCTTTTCCAGCACAAGACGAAGATGTTCAGCATGTTCTTCTTCGTTCTTGGAAAATATCAGGATATCATCCAGATAAACCACGACGAACTTGTCGAGGTAATCCATGAATATGTAGTTCATCATACGAGAGAAGGTGGCTGGAGCATTGGTTAAACCGAAAGACATGACGGTGTACTCGTATGAACCATAGCGAGTCACGAAGGCGGTCTTTGGGATATCCTCTTCGCGAACACGGATCTGGTGGTAGCCCAACCTCAAGTCGAGCTTAGAGAACACTGACGAACCCGCCAGTTGATCATACAGATCATTGATCCGAGGAAGAGGGTATTTATTCTGAATGGTAGCTTGGTTTATAGGACGGTAGTCTTGAACTAACCGGTTTGTCCCATCCTTCTTCTTGACAAAGAGAGAAGGTGCTCCCCAAGGAGAGCAACTTGGGCGAATGAATCCTTTGCGAAGAGACTTGTCGATTTCCTCCTTAAGCTCAAGGAGTTCATGCGGCGGCATTTTGTAGGGTCGCTTGGCTATAGGAGTGGTGCCTGGTTTCAAGTCGATGATGAATTCGACAGCTCTAGCAGGGGGAATCCCTGGAAGTTCTTCAGGGAAGACGTCGAGGAATTCACGCACGACGGGAATATTTTCAATGCCCTCGAGTGGTGCAGCGTTCAATGCATTCAATGCATAGAGCCTTGCCTCGGCATTTTGCACCAGATTAGCTTGGTAAGCAACTATTTCATCTGAAGGGTGTAGCAGATGGACGGTTTTAGTGGCGCAAACTATAGAAGCAGTATGCGCTTTCAACCAATCCATACCCAAAATGAGGTCGATGTTAGACGACTTCAGGATAATGGGAGAGGCATAGAATTCCAGCCCTTCGATTTCCACGGGGACATCGATGCCAACCAAGGAGGTTTGACACTGTCCCACGGGGGTTTTGACCAATACAGAGGTGTTCATCTCCTCACATTTAACGTCGTGCTTGTATGCAAAATCTTCTGACATGAATGAATGCGATGCACCTGTATCAAATAAAACGGATGCTGGTACTGAATTTACGAGGAGTGTACCCATCACAGTAGCAGGCTGGTCTTGAGCTTCGTTGAGATCAACGTGGTTGGCATGAGCACGACCATAAGACTTAGCATTGTTGTTGCGGGGCTGATTGTTACCACGGCCAGTTGCTGGAAGGGCCAGTTGATTCTGGTTCTGGTTGCACTCTTTAGCACGGTGCCCTGGCTGACCACACCTGAAGCACAAGCCATTATTCGGAGTGGGAACAGGAGCTTGGGATGGTGGAGCTGGAAGCCTTGACTGCCTGGACGGTGGTGTAGGCAGGCGAGGTGCAGCATAGGTCTGCTTTGGGGCAGAAGCATTTGGACGATACATGCTGTTCGGGATCCATATCTTACGCTTCTGTGAGGGCGGGCCCGAAGATGAGCCCGTGTCACGGTTGCGCCTGTTAGAGCTCTGGTATTCCTGCAGACCAGTTTCGACATTGATGGCCTTGTTCACCAAGGTGGCGAAATCAGCAAAGTCATGCACTAGAAGTGCAAGCTTGATGTCAGCTTGAAGGCCATCACGGAACTTCTCCTGTCTGCGTGCATCAGTTGCAATGTCTTCTTCAGCATAGCGGGACAAGTCCAGAAACTCCCGCTGATAAGCTTCGACAGTTTTGTTGCCTTGGGTGAGGTTGCGGAACTCACGCTTCTTCCGGTCCATGACTCCTTGAGGAATGAAGCGGGCACGGAAAGCAGCTTGGAAGTCTGGCCATGTGATGATTGTTCCAGCTGGCAGAGTACGCCTGTGGCTGTCCCACCATTGAGCTGCGGGTCCCTTCAAGAAGAAGGAAGCAAAGGTGACATAGCTGGCAGGGGCTACATCAGCAGACTCCATCTCATAGGTGATGTCACGGAGCCAGTCATCAGCATCCAGAGGCTGAGTTGAGCTGCGGTAGATGGTTGGGTTGAGGCGTATGAAATCTTGAAGAGTCACTTGGGCTGGCTGCTGGTTCATATTGGGGCGAGGAAACTGAGCCATCATATTTTCCATGAATTGGCGGTTCAGTTCAAACTGTTGGATCATACCAGCCATGTACTCAGGTGGTGGTGGGGCATCGCCACCACGACCACGACCACCTGGTCTAACCATCCTGCTAATATATAACAGGGGTAGTTCAGCATTGAGAAAATTGGCAATGACAAGAATCATCCATGATGAAACATGCATAATGAAAGGAGCACGATAGCTACTACATAGTAGTCGGTATAGCTTACAAAAGGGGTCATGCATAGAGTTCAGTACACAGAGTTCAGTACATAGACTAAAACATCATAGGCGGCACACAGGCTCGCGGTGACTGCAACTAATACTACAATCAAGCCTACCTCAGTCCCAAGAGGTACTGTGGAGGTAATCGTAGCCCGACAGCTGGTAGTGAGGCAACGGATAGTCCTCCACGTCAGCAGACTGGGGGCCGCGGATACTCAGGTGTAGAGTCCGACGCTCAGGTGGCAGAAGAGAACCAAGTGCGGGAGAGTAGCCTCCCACCTCTGGCCAACCGACACCGTGGGGCATCACGGTCCTGGCTGGGTAGATCGCAGAACGCGGTACCTGTCCAGACCGGACAAAGGGGTGCAGCAGCGTCAGAGCACGGTAAAGGTGCTGACGGGTGGTGTACATCTCGTGGCGAAGAGCTCGGTTAGCTCGATCCAGCCCATCAGCATGCAGAACCAGGTGCTGATGGTAGAAGGGCTCTCGGGTGACAGTGGAGTAGGCAGCAGTATAGTATCCCTCTGCACCAACATCAGAGGCGGTAGCAATGTGCCTGAAAGGGGAGGTGTCCAACTCCCGATACTCTCCACGAAGACGTGTCAGAGCAGCATAGGCTGCATCGTGGACAGCCATATCGATGGTCACACCAACACCATGTGCGGTGTGCAGCACAGTAGTGGAGTCGTACTCCCGAGAGTAGAGGTGGACGATGGCACGGTACTGCTCCTGGTTAAAGTCCTGGTACTCCTCGTAGACGGTGTACTCAGGGTGCCAGCGATAACCCAGATAGGTCATCATCTCAGCTAGCACCGCAGGTGATCCCGAGGCACCAATGGCCATCGTGTGGCGAACAACCTGCCTCGTGGTTTCCATCTGAAAGCAAAGACGTTTCAAAGGAGTCAAATGACAGTGTGTGAATTGTTCAAAATACTATTCTAAGAAACAACTATGGCTTATCCATCTTAGGGGTGAACGCGGTCACGGGATCCTAGTGTTAGAGTTAGCAAATTCGTTTAACCCGAGTAGAAGAGAGTTCAGAGTCCCAGAGTAAAGGTCGAGGAGTAAAAGATCCTAGTACCACCCAATGGCGACGTGGGCCCGTAAGCCGCACATCCATGTTAGTAAAAGTTTTGCAATGTCTAGACTCGACTTCGGCCAAGGAGTGTGGAAGGGGGGTTCCTACAGGCAGTCGGCTCTGATACCAACTTGTGACGCCCCCGATTTGACCGTACACTAATCATGCACGCAAATGTGTACGACCAAGATCAGGGACTCACGGGAAGATATCACAACACAACTCTACAACATAAATAAGTCATACAAGCATCATAATACAAGCCAGGGGCCTCGAGGGCTCGAATACAAGTGCTCGATCATAGACGAGTCAGCGGAAGCAACAATATCTGAGTACAGACATAAGTTAAACAAGTTTTGCCTTAAGAAGGCTAGCACAAAAGTAGCAACGATCGAAAAGGCAAGGCCTCCTGCCTGGGACCTCCTAACTACTCCTGGTCGTCGTCAGCGGCCTGCACGTAGTAGTAGGCACCTCCAGTGCCGTGGGAGTCGTCGTCGACGGTGGCATCTGGCTCCTGGACTCCAACATCTGGTTGCGACAACCAGATAGAAAGGAAAGGGGGAAAAAGAGGGAGAGAAGCAACCGTGAGTACTCATCCAAAGTACTCGCAAGCAAGGAGCTACACTACATATGCATGGGTATATGAGTAAAGAGGCATATCAGTGGACTGAACTGCAGAATGCCGGAATAAGAGGGGGATAGCTAGTCCTGTCGAAGACTAAGCTTCTGGACATCTCCATCTTGCAGCATGTAGAAGAGAGTAGATTGAAGTCCTCCAAGTAGCATCGCATAGCATAATCCTACCCGGCGGTCCCCTCCTCGTCACCCTGTTAGAGAGCGATCACCGGGTTGTATCTGGCACTTGGAAGGGTGTATTTTACTCAGTATCCAGTTCTAGTTGTCATAAGCTCAAGGTACAACTCCGGGTCGTCCTTTTACCGAGGGACACGGCTATTCGAATAGATAAACTTCCCTGCAGGGGTGCACCACATAACCCAACACGCTCGATCCCAATTGGCCGGACACACTTTCCTAGGTCATGCCCGGCCTCGTAAGATCAACACGTCGCAGCCCCACCTAAGCACAACAGAGAGGTCAGCACGCCGGTCTAACCCTATGCGCGCAGGGGTCTGGGCCCATCGCCCTATGCACACCTGCACGTTGCGTACGCGGCCGGAAGCAGACCTAGCCTAGTGGCGTTCCAGTCCAATCCGGCGCGCGCCACTCAGTCGCTGACGTCAAGAAGGCTTCGGCTGATACCACGACGCCGGGATACCCATAACTACTCCCGCATAGATGGTTAGTGCGTATAGACCAAATGGCCAGACTCAGATCAAATACCAAGATCTCGTTAAGCGTGTTAAGTATCCGCGAACGCCGACCAGGGCCAGGCCCACCTCTCACCTAGGCGGTCTCAACCTTCCCTGTCGCTCCGCCACAAAGATCCACTTGCGGGTACTCCTACGAGCCGACCCGACTTTAGTCATCACATGTGTCATGTATGTAGTATATAAGTATATACCTGTGATCACCGCCCAGGTGATCACGGCCCGATAGTATAGCACAGCAGACGGACAAGAATGTAGGGCCACTGATGGAAATCTAGCATCCTATACTAAGCATGTAGGATTGCAGGTAAAGGTATCAACAGTAGTAGCAAGGATAGGCTATGCATCAGGATAGAATATCGAAAAGCAGTAACATGCTAAACTACTCTAATGCAAGCAGTATAGAGAATAGAGTAGGCGATATCTGGTGATCAAGGGGGGGGGCTTGCCTGGTTGCTCTGGCAAGTAGGAGGGGTCGTCGACTCCGTAGTCGAACTGGGCAGCAGCAGTGTCGGTCTCGTAGTCTACCGGAGAGAAGAGGGGGAAGAAACAGTAAATACAATGCAAACATAAGCATGACGATGCGTGACATGACAGTGAGCGGTGCTAGGGGTGTCCTAACGCGACAGTAGGTGGTACCGGTGAAGGGGGGAACACCCGGGAGGTATTCCCGATGTTTCACGTTTTCGGACAGACGGACCGGAGGGGGAAAGTTGCTAGTTCGATAGGTTAGGGAGGTGTGGTGGATGAACGGACTGCGTATTCGGATTCGTCTCGTCGTTCTGAGCAACTTTCATATAGAAAACATTTTCATCCGAGTTACGGTTTAAAAGATATGAATTTTCAAAGTTTATTTGAATTTCTGGAATTATTTATATTCAGAAAAATGAATTATGACGTCAGCATGAGCTAATGCTGACGTCAGCAGGTCAACTGGTCGGCTGACCAGTCAAACCAGACAGGTGGGTCCAGTGGGACCCACATGTCAGCCTCTGTTAGTCTAACATTTAGTTAAACTAAACTAACAGTAAAATTAGAGGGATGGGCCCCACATGTCAGTGACTAATTAGTTAAACTAATTACTTTTAATTATAAAATCATTTTAATTATTTATTTTAAGGGGCGGGGCCCGCACGTCAGTGGCTGGGGCCGCCCAGTCAGCCCAGTTGACCAGGTCAACTGGTCAACAGGTGACCAGGGGGCCCACTGGCAGTGACCCAGGGGGTGGCCCCCAGGTGTGCCACGTCGGACGCCGGCGGGAGGGCACTCCGGCGAGCCCGTACACGGCGACGAGCCTCGGCCGTGGCCGGATTTCGGCCACAGGGGTCCGTTTCACGCGCGCTTGGTCGCGTTCGAACGGCCAAGACGATCCGCACCGGATGGTGGTAGTGGTTCGTCCGGAGATGGCCGGAAACGGCACCGGCGGTGAGCTTAGCGGCGGCCGGAGTTCGGGGTTGCACGGGCACGGCGATGGGGGGCACGGGAAGGCCAGGCGTGGGGCTCTACGGGGTCCTGGGAGTGCCAGGAGCACGCGGGGACCATCGGTGCGGGCGGAGGAGCTCGGGGTGCGCGAGGACGAGGGGGGGGCAGGCGGGGCGTGGCCGACGCGGGCGCGCG